>NC_045989.1:22832086-23132086 GCF_010909765.2 Amblyraja radiata
CCTCCTCCTCCTCCTCCTCCTCCTCCTCCTCCTCCTCCTCCTCCTCCTCCTCCTTCCAGAGAAAACTGCACAAGTTTGTCAAACCTCTCCTTGTAGTCACTAGCCTCCAATCCAGAAGATTGACACAAAATGCTGGAGTAACTCAGCGGGTCAGGCAAAAGGGAATAGGCAAAGTTTCGGGTCAAGAGCCTTCCTTTCTCCAGAGATACTGCCTGTCCCGCTGAGTTACTCCAGCATTTTGTATTGGAATTGTGTCAGCATTGTGCTAAACCTCTTCCCCACCCGCTCCAAAGCCGCCACATCCTCCTTGTAATGGGATGATCGGAAAGGTCGCATGCACAGGTGTGTATCGGAATAATCTGGCATGTCCACGATGGGCTGAATGGCCTCCTTCAGTGTTACAAATTCTTGTGGTGCTATATTTCTGCTGTCATTGCCTTCACTTGGCGGCTGGCACTTGTCACAGACAATATAAATGCCACTTCAGGCCACAAGGAGACAAAGTCCTCTTTAATCGCGCAGGCAGAGATATTGATTGTCAATTGTACAAACTTTCACGTATTTGATTCTGGTGACCTCCAAGGTAATTTCTCTCCCAGCAATCTGCTTATCAAACTACTGTTTTACTGTGCACAATTATTGGAAGGGCATCTGAAACTTGCAAGGGATCTTTACATTTTATGCAGGAAAGAACTGCAGATGCTGGATTAAATCGAAGGCAGACATAAAAATGCTGGAGTAACTCAGAGGGACAGGCAGCATCTCTGGAGAGACGGAATCGGAGATGTTTTGGGTCGAGACCCTTCTTCAGACCCTTCTTCTTTACATTTTACCTGGCTCATGAGAATGCTGTTCAGCTATCAGGTCATCAACTCCAATCAGGGATGCGGGGGAGTTTAAATACTTTAAAAGTAAAAACTATTTTTTTGTCATATGTCACGAAACGGAACACTGAAATTCTTATGGGCCTGTCCCACTTAGGCGATTTTTTCGGCGACCACCGGCGACTATGACAATGGAATTCACCGAAGTCAGCACCGGCGAAAACCTACGTCACCTGGCAACAACCTACGACAGCTACTACATCAAGCTACGCTCATTGGTGTTGAACCCACGGTCGCCACTGTTGTCGAAAAATTTTCAACATGTTGAAAATCCAGCTGCGACCAAAAAGATGCTACGACTCTTTGGGCGACTGAGGTTACTGCTCACGACCATACAGGCAACACCCTGGTGACAACCGGCAACCATGTGGCAACAGCCTAGTCGCCTGTAGTCCCCTAAAAAATCGCCTACATTACTTGCAGAAACACAACAAGTATGTAACCACGTGACTCTGTAAATCCCATAATAACCCACAATAACGAAGAAAAAATTAGTATATATATTAAAAAAAAGACAAATAAATAGACATAAATAGGGAGGTGGTGGGCGGCACGGTGGCGCAGCGGGTAGAGCTGCTGCCTTACAGCACCAGAGACCCGGGTTCAATCCTGACTACGGGTGCTGTCTGTACGAAGTTTGTACATTCTCCCCGTGACCTGCGTGGGTTTTTTAATGTGGGATCTCTGGTTTCCTGCCACACTCCAAAGACGTACAGGTTTGTAGGTTAATTAAATTGTCCTTAGTGTGTGTAGGTTAGTGTTAGTGTGCGGGGATCGCTAGTTGCTGTGGACTCAGTAGGCCGAAGGGCCTGTTTCTGTGCTGTATCTCTAAACGATACTAAACTAAACAATACTTGTACAAAAATAAGGTCCCCAAGTCCATACAGTTTGGAACCTATGTCATTTGAGAATATGCCCTACAGTTTGAGGTGTCAATGTTTTGGGTTGAAGTTCTGCATTAAACATCATTGCTATGATGCCTCTTGTCTCCTTTGCATGGATCCATTCAGCCAGAGGTACGGAGCAATAGTGAAAGGCGTTGATAGATCAGGACCAGGTCATAGCCTCCCAATGAAAGGACATTCCTTTAGGAAGGAGACGAGGAGGTATTTTTTTTTAGGGTAGTAAATCTGTGGAATTTATTGCCACAGAAGGTTGTGGAGGGCAAGTCAATTGATATTTTTTAAAGCAGAGATAGATAGTTCCTTGATTAGTATCAGGAGTGTCAGGGGTTATGGGGAGAATGCAGGAGAATGGGGTCGAGAGGGAAAGATAGATCAGTCATGATTGAATGGCGGAGTAGACTTGATGGGCCGAATAGCCTAATTCTGCTCCAATCACTTATGAATGTTTGATGAGAATACAGCCGACTACTTGTGAACGGTGCAGACATTCCATCCGGATACTCCCAGTGTTTGTTTTACCTTAAAATTAATAATGTAAGCAACTTGTGAAGGGAGGGGGTGGGAGGGGGGAACAATGGTCCCAGAAGATTACATTTATTACCTGTTAGACAGATAAGGTCTGTGGTTTCATCACAGTTATGCCGAGGAGATTTACCAGAACGTAATCATTTCCTTTTACACGCTTCATTGTCCAATTCATTTACTTTCACTTCACTTCTTTTATTGATAGTTCTCATATTCCACAAATTATTAGAACCTCACATTCTGCAAATTATTAGATTGAATCCGACCTGATTTCTGAAATCCTTCACTCGGAAAGTTACCTCATGATTTCAGAGCTTAAATTAATCTTACGTGCGGCACGGTGGCGCAGCGGTAGAGTTGCTGCCTCACAGCGCCAGAGATCCGGGTTTGGTCCTGACTACAGGTGCTGTCTGTACGGTGTTTGTACGTTCTCCCTGAGACCGCGTGGGTTTTCTCCGGGTGCTCCGGTTTCCTCCCACATTCCAAAGACGTACAGGTTTATAGGTTAATTCATTTGGTAGAAATGAAAAATTGCCCCTAGTGTGTGTGGGGTACTGTTAATGTGCGGGGATCGCTGGTCGGTACGGACCTGGAAGGCCGAAGGGCCTGTTTCTGCGCTGTATCGCCAACAAACCCCCCAAAAAACGAATGCATTGAATAACGTTACAATTGATAAAGATTTCCGGTGAAACATTAAAAATGTTTATATACCTCATTTCCTTGATGACTTGGTTATTAAAAACGGCATTGAATTGTTACACAACAGGGAGGGAAATCAAGATCCAGAGGGCATAAGTTTAATGTGGGAGGGGAAAGTTTTCATCGGAACCTGAGAGGCAACTTGTTCACCCTGAGGCTGTCGAGTACATGGAGCAAGCTGCTAGAGGAGGTCATTGAGGCAGGCACTATAACAGCATTTGAAAAACACTTGATCAGGTACATTGAAAGGAAACGTTTAGAGGGATATGGGCCAAATAAGGGCCAAATTAAACTAACTGCGACTTAGATTTAGACTTAGATTGAGACGGTGCGGAAACAGGGTCTTCAGCCCACTGCATCTGCATCGACCAGCGATCACCCGTACACTAACACTATCCCACACACTAGAGACGCTTTTTACAACTTACTGAAACCAATTAACATACACACCTGTAGGTCTTTGGAGTGTGGAAAGAAACCGGAGCAATTAGTTTAGAGATACAGCGCATAAACAGGCCCTTCCCTCCACCGACTCAGCACCGACCACGATTCCCGCACATTAACACTATCCTACACACACACTTGGGACAATTTACAATTTTACCAAAGCCAATTAACTTGCATACCTGCACGTCATTGGAGTGTGGGAGGAAACCGGAGCACCCGGAGAAAACCCACGCAGATCACAGGGAGAATGTACAAACTCTGTGCAGACAGCACCTGAGGTCAGGATCGAACCCGGGTCCCTGGCACAATAAGGCAGCAACATCTACCGTACACAAAAATGCTGGAGAAACTCAGCGGGTGCAGCAGGATCTATGGAGCGAAGGAAATAGGCAACGTTTCGTCCCGAAACGTTGCCTATTTCCTTCGCTCCATAGATCCTGCTGCACCCGCTGAGTTTCTCCAGCATTTTTGTGTACCTTCGATTTTCCAGCATCTGCAGTTCCTTCTTAAGCAACATCTACCATTGTGCCAAACTGAACGGAACTGAACTGACCTGAACTAATGGGGCATCTTGGTCGGCACCGACAAGTTGGGCCGAAAGGCCTATTTATGTGCTGTGTGAATTCATGACTCCATGACTCCAGTAGTTCAGTTCAAAACAACAATTAAAAGGCGGGTTGGAATTTGGCTTCGATCTCAGCTGTGCAAAGCTGTGGCTTGAAAAAATAAAACAATTTGAGAAGAACCGCAGAATTAATTCCCTTCCAGACAACTGGAAGCCCACAGTTTGGGACGGATGTACATGTGGAGTTTCAGCTGGTAATGCAGTGTAGTAAATGGGCAGATTGAGAGAATATGACATTTCACATCCCTAACAAAATGGCACTAGGCTTGTCGAGTGGAACATTTCTCCAAAGCAATGGGCAATCTGAACTGAATCCAAATGTTTAAAATTAACTTCATTTGTCCGATACAGATTAATTTGCATTTTAAATTGGGAACTTATCCTTTTCATTGATTTTTCCACACTTTAATTCATTCAGACCTCTTGCTACATTAGCACATGCTTCTGCTTCCCCTCATCTTTATTTTACCTCCTGTATAGTACATCTGTTGTTTGTTTTCAGTGATTTCCTTTGTAGTTCATTTTCAGTTGCCTGACTACATTTTGTGTTGTTGTTATTGCACCAGTGAATATTATAAATTTGGCAGGCAAACAGAATGATGTTGAGAGGCCTCCACAGCAATCCTTTTTGATTAATTTATTCTCTTCACCCTAAGTGCGCTTTTATGCTGTAAAGATGCTATTACCCATGTGTTGGATTTGCAAATGCATGTTTAAAGGAATTATTAGAGACAAAGGTGTATTTACTGTTCATTAATGTCAATCCAGGTAGGAGCAGACAGGCATTGTTTAAGAAGGGTGATGAGGAAGGGTCTCGACCCGAAACGTTACCCATTCCTTCTCTCCAGAGACGCTGCCTGGCCCGCTGAGTTACTCTGGCATTTTGTGTCTATCTTCAATTGTTTAAGATAGCAGTCTTAAAGTGTCCGAGAATCAGAGAATCATAATGTCGGAGACTCCTACAATACCAAGGCAGGCCCTTCAACCCATTGGATCTGTGCTGTCTCCTATCACTGATCTGCTGCGCACAGCCTGTGCTAATCCCATTTTCTGATGAAGGATCACAACCTTGAAACATCGCCTGTCCATTTCACCTCCATAGATGCTGCCTGGGCTGCAGAATCTAATTTAGTTTAGTGAAGAGATACAGCGCGGAAACAGGTCCTTCCACCCACCGAGTCCGCGCCGACCAGCGATCCCTGCACACTAACACCATCCTACACTCTAGGGACAATTTCCAATTTTACCCAAGCCAATTAGACTACAAACCTGCATGTCTTTGGAGAGTGGGAGGAAACCGGAGCACCCGGAGAAAACACACGTGGTCACTGGGAGAACGTACAAACTCCATACAGACAAGCACCCGTGGTCAGGATCGAACACGGGTCTACCCTGCCGCCCACTCCTCTGTACTATTCTATGTTTTAGGTTCCTTATTCTTTGTGGGAACATGTTCAGGGGCGGCTGTGCAAGGAAATTCAGGATAAAAGCAGGAATTTCTCAAACCCTCTGCCGATCTGGTGTCATTTGCAACGACAGACACAAGGATGAAGTTTGAGTCGATGACCTCTCATTGAAACTGGAAGTTTGCTCTGTGGGGTGCTCATGAATGTTGATATTCTGTTTCAGAAGTTTATGTGGTTAGTTTTCAAGCTTATTGCTGTGTCCAAGTCTTTGAATCAGATGAAGTATTTTTATTGAGAAGATTTTTTGCATAATTGAACATTGAGGTCTTAGTGCTCATCGCAGGCACTATATTTGTCCTCTAACTTTCTTCTGTATTTAAATATTATTGCCCGGAAATAAAGGTCAATGCTATTACTACACATTACAGAAAGCCCCTGAATCAAAGAGACCCTCAAAAAGCAGGAATTTGCTGGGTGTTTACCTGTGGTCTTACCCAAGTTAGAAACAAAACGCTGGAGTAACTCAGCGGGTCAGGCAACATCTCTGGAGAAAAGGAATAGGTGACGTTTTGTGTCGAGACTCTTCTTCAGACTGAGAGTCGGGTGAAAGGGGAATGAGTGATATAGAAATATTTCCCTTTTCCCTGACTCTCAGTCTGAAGAAGGGTCTCGACCCAGAACGTCATCTATTCATTTCCTCCAGAGATGGTGCCTGTCCCGCTGAGTTACATCAGCTGTTTGTATCTATCTTGGGATTAAACCAGCATCTGCAGTTCCTTCCTACACATTTCGTCACCTAATCTGTTTATGATGTCTTGTTTATTCTTCTGTACAGCACTTTGGTCAACATTGGTTGTTTTAAAGTGCTTAACAAATAAAGTTGGATTGGATTGGATTGGATTATCCAGGTTAGAGTTTTGGAAATAATCATTTCTAATGATGTTGCCTCCTTAAGAACAACATCTGAATTAGGACGTTGATACACATGCACCGCCAGCAACCGGATAATAGAAGATACCAATTGTATTTGGATGTCATAGAAACAAAGAATATAGGTGCAGGAGTAGGCCATTCAGCCCTTCGAGCCAGCACCGCCATTCAATATGATCATGGCTAATCATCCAAAATCAGGAGCCCGTTCCCCGTTACAGCAAAGAGCTGTATCTAAAGGGCCTGTCCCACTCGCATGATTTTTTTAGCGACTTGCCGGCACCCGTCATAGGTTGTTGCAGGTCGCCGAAAATTTTCAACATGTTGAAAATCCAGCGGCGATCAGAACAAGGTACAACTCTTTGGGCGACTACTCATGACCATACAGGCTTCACCCCGCGACATGTCGCCAATGGTGTCGCCTGTATGATCGTGAGTCATCTCTTCAGTTGCCCAAAGAGTCATAGCGTCTTTCTGGTCGCCGCTGAATTTTCAACATGTTGAAAATTTTCGGCGACCTGCAACAACCTATGACGGGTGCCGGCAGTTGCGGAAAAAGTCGCGTAAGTGGGACAGGCCCATTACTCTTTCTTGAATACATCATATTCCTTGAGTGTAAAATCCATTTTTTAATTTGCTTCATTGAAAGCATCGATGGCGGTGTCCAACCCAACCTCTGAGTGTGCAAAAACGTGAGTGTCAACTGCACATTTCAGATCAACAACTGAGTTGAGGTAACCTTGTTTCTGGATGGCAGTTGCTGTTGGTTGAACAGCTTGCCGTAGGTTCAGAAGATCACCTCCCCGCTCATGGTGAGTTTGTTGGACGTCAGGTTTAACAAGATACAGTGAGAAAGACAGCAAGACACAGTGAGAAAGGTGCTCGGGCAATGGCAAGCTCCTTCAGACTGAGGGTGGTGAGTCTGCGGAACTCATTGCCACAGACGGCTGTGGAGGCCAAGTCCATGGATATTTTTAAGACAAAGATTGACAGATTCTTGATTAGTACGGGTGTCAGGGGTTATGGGGAGAAGGCAGGAGAATGGCGTTGAGAGGAAAAGATAGATCAACTATGGTTGAATGGCGGAGTAGACTTGATGGGACGAATGGCCCCGTTCTGCTCCAAGAACTTATGACCTTATGAAGCCTCCTTTAACACTAGTGTTCAATAGAATTGGCTCTGTTGCATTTCCATTCGCTAATATCATGTCTTGAACATTTTGTGAAGCAAATAGAAAATAGAAATGTATTTCCGTGGGCAGCAGAATTTGAGGAATGTGTTTCTGCACAACTTCACCACTGATGGAACAAAGGCTTTGGAGAGTCAACAAAGTCCACACACAGCATCTGGTGTTTTTCTTGGAGATATCACATGGTAGAGATCATGTCCACAATACATCTGGACAGACGGGATCCTTGCTGTTATTCCCTGATCACTTTGGCAAATGGATATGAGTTTTTATTTTATTTCATATTATTGTTTTGAATTCATGGATATCAGTCAGACGGCACAGTGGCACAGATGGTAGAGCTGCAGGCTCACTGTGCCAGAGACCCAGGTTCGATCCTGCCCTCGGTGCTGGGTGTGTGGAGTTTGCACGTTCTCCCTGTAACCATGTAGGTTTCCTCCCACCTCCCAAAGATGTGCGGATATGTAGGTTTATCGGTCCCAGTAGATTGTCCTTAGGGTGCAGGGAGTTGATGGGAAAGTGGGATAACTAGTGAGCATGGAGCCAGTGGGATGTTTCTACGCTTGATCACTAAACTAAAAATAAATATGTTTCAAGAAACATTGTACTTTGTAATTCTTTAAATATTTCTTATTTTTAATTATTTAAGTTCATGTCAACCATGTCTTAATGCCATAAAGCAAACTGATTCTCTTTCTGCAGATGTGTAAAAAGGAACTGCAGATGCTGGTTTAAACAGAAGATAGACACAAAATGCTGGAGTAACTAAGCGGGACGGGCAGCATCTCTGGAGAGAAGGAAAGGGTAAAATTTCGGGTCTGAAGAAGGGTCTCGACCCGAAACGTCACCCATTCCTTCTCTCCAGAGATGCTGCCTGTCCTGCTGAGTTACTCCAGCATTTTGTCTCTATCTTCGATTTAAACCAGCATCTGCAGTTCCTTCCTACACCTTTAAGGTGGGGTGGGGGTGGAAGATTGCAACCTTCACGTGGTCCGCCCTGTTTTGACTAATGCAATCAACTCGACGTGCACAAACAGAAGATCAAATAGAACAAGTTGTCCTACAACTTTAGGCTGCGCACGCCACACGAAAGATGAAGAAGGTGAGGTGTACCTGATGTTCCCCGCACTGATGCTGGTGTTTAATCTACAACCAGAGAGCAGTACTACTATCTACCATCTACCATCTACCTCTAGCAGATCTACTATCTACCTCTTTGGTGATCCTCGGACTATCCTTGATCGCTCTTTGCTGGCTTTACCTTGCGCTAAACGTTATTCCCCGATAGTGTACCCGCACACTGCAAATGAACCAATTATAATCATGTACTGTCTTTCCGCTGACTGGTTAGCACGCAACTAAAAGCTCTTCACTGTACCTCCTCTTCACTAATCTCCTTCTCAAAGCCTTCTTCCCAAGGCAGCATATTAGAAACATAGAAACATAGAAATTAGGTGCAGGAGTAGGCCATTCGGCCCTTCGAGCCTGCACCACCATTCAATATGATCATGGCTGATCATCCAACTCAGTATCCTGTCTCCATACCCCTTGATCCCTTTAGCCACAAGGGCCACATCTAACTCCCTCTTATTTGGTAACAGGAGTAATCATCCACACCTTCTGAGGTAGACAAAAATGCTGGAGAAACTCAGCGGGTGAGGCAGCATCTATGGAGCGAAGGGATAGGTGACGTTTCGGGTCAAGACCCTTCTTCAGAAACGTCACCTATTCCTTCGTTCCATAGATGCTGCCTCACCCGCTGAGTTTCTCCAGCATTTTTGTCTACCTTCGATTATTCCAGCATCTGCAGTCCTTTCTTAAACATCCAGACCTTCTGGATCAGCTGGAGTTGGCAGTATATATATTTAAAACATAACTTTACAGAGGATTCTTTTTTTAAATAAGTAGATATTATGCAAATTATTCAAATTGGCCCGCTAACAAAGCATGCCTTTGTTGTTTTAGTTGTAATGCTTATGTGATCTGTGTAGACAGCCGTGAAGCAAATGAAGAAGGAACTAACAGCGTCAGAAAAGGGATCAGACTGTTCCAGCTGACACTAACCTAATCTTCTAGGACCCATTAAAATGCCGTTTGAAAGCATTACCTACAATAACATCCTTGAATATCACTGGTTTTATTTGCAGTATCAAGCATTTCATTTCATGCTCCATTAATGACGAGATCAGAGTTTGAAAGCAGCTAAACATCTCAACAAGTACCTGGACTAAATAGACAATTAACTTCTGAGACAAAACGGCCAATTAACCGCAAAGGTAAGGCTGTCGTCCTCCACTCAAATTAAATTTCTTTGCTAACGGCAGCTCATCTCAGCCCAACCATTAAGGGTATTTAGACAACCGCAAGTGTGTGCTGAGCAGAATTAGAAGAAAATAGAATTAAAAGGAAAAAAGGCGGTCTGAAATTCCCCAAAGCACGCTTTTCTGGAATCTTTTCCTTTAGTCTGCAGGTTTAGTGTTGTGCGGAAGGCAAAATAAAGACTTTAATCCATATACAATGCGTGGAGCCCTTGATGTTATTCAAATTAATGAACTGTTTGAAAATAAATGGAGATAAAAAATATCACTGGGGTTTCTTTACAATGTGCATGTCCCAAGAAATACAATTTAAAAAAAGTACAGCTCTGTCAACAAAGGAATGGTGTGTTAAATATTTCGTATATCGCCCCCTGCTCCAAATGAATGCCAAATAAATGCATGATTCCCACAACCCAACCCCTTAGTTGAAATATTGCAAATAGTTCTCCCTTCACTGTGAAGCTGAGTTAAAACAAATAACGGCAGGAAATGCTAACAAGAACCATGTTAAGTCAATATTGGTTGAAACTTTTGTCCCTGTAAATGGGATAGCCACCCAGATTGCTGGCTTTTTTTTTTCTTCTAGTTTGTAGGGTAGATGGAGTTCCCCCATTTACAATCTTCCCAAAATTGTTCTCAGGACATTGGTCAGAAAGGGGGAGAAAAAGTGGAGATAATGTTGGGTTGGGTCAAAGAAGGCAGTAAATTAAATATTCACCCATTCACCCAATATTTTATTAATGTCTAAAGAAGGGTCCCGACCGCAAACGTCACCCATCCATTTTCTCCGGAGATGCTGCCTGACCCGCTGAGTTACTCCAGCACTTTGTGTCTATCTTCGGTATAAACCAGCGGCTGCGGTTCCTTTCTGCACATTATTTTATTGGGACCTGGGGAATCATGGGTTAGCGCTAGAGATACAGCATGGAAACAGGCCATTCGGCCCATCGAGTTCATGCCGCACATCGATCATCTGTTCACGTTAGTTTGATGTTGTCCCACTTTCTCTAGGTGGCACAGTCCTCACCACATGTCCTATCTATGTGGAGTTTGCACGTCCTCTACAGATTAGCTTATTGTCATGTGTACCAAGGTACAGTGAAAACCATTCTCCCACCCTGGCAGCACGGTGGCGTACTGATGAAGTTGCTGCCAGGGACCCAGGTTCGATCCTGACTACGGGTGCTGTCTGGTACGGAGCTTATACATTCTCCCTGTGACCGCATGGGTTTTCTCCGGGTGCTCCGGTTTCCTCCCACACTCCAAAAACCTGTAGGTTTGTAGGTGAACTGGCCTCTGTAAAATTGTCCCTAGTGTGTTGGATAGAACTGGTGTTCGGGTGATTGCTTATCGGCTCGGACATGATGAGCCAAAGAGCCTGTTTCCACACTGTATCTGCAACCTAAACTAAACTTCTCACTCAAAGGAGTGTGGGGGTGGGGGTGGGGGGGGTTGAAGAGTTGGAGGCAAGAAGGGATCAAGACCAACCCCTGATCATTTCTCACCTCCAGCCCGTCATCCCACCCCCCTGCTGTCAGTCTGAATAAGTGTCCAGACCTAAAATATTATTTACCCTATTTCTCCAAAGATGCTGCCTTGTGGGTCAGGGAACATCTTTGGAGAAAAAGCTAATGATGTTTTACAGAAGCCAAATACTCCAGCAGTTTGTATCCATCTTTCACGTCTGGCTTTTTCCTGCCCCCCTCCCTCCCTCCCCTCCCCCCTCCCCTCCCCCCCCCTCCCCACCTCTCCCCCCCCCCCCCCCCCCCCACCCCTACAATCACCCTGAAGCAGGATCCTGACCTGAAACCTTTCCTCCAGACATCGAGACACAAGGAACTGCAGATGCTGGTTTCCAAAAAAAAGACACAAAGTTCTGGAGTAACGGTTGAGGCGGCATCTTTGAAGAACATGGATAGGCAACGAATTGGGTTGGGACCTCCCTTCAGCCCATCCCTGTTCCCCATAGATGCCGCCTGGCCTGCTGAGTTCCTCCAGCATTTTGTCCTTTGCTGCAGATCCAAGCATCTGCAGTTCCTTGTGTCCACATTTTACACGAGCCTCCCTATTTTATGGCCACACTGGAGTTCTGGCGTTCAGAGTTTCTAGCACAGGAACCTCCAGCGCCTTCTCTGCTGCAACTTTTGCCAAGTTTTCTCTCTTTAAATAAAATTCTGTTCTTTTGTTCTCCCTTCCAAGATGAACAACTTCACAGTTCTTTCCCACATTCCACTCCAGTTTCCAACTTCATTTTGCCAGCTCACCTAACCTGCCAATCTCACTCTCTCTGTAAACCAGTTGTATCCTCCTCTCGGCTTGCCTCCCTACTTAATTCTGTGTCATCTTCAAACTTGGACTGCCGTATATTCATTTCCTTCCTCCTCCACATCAGTGCCTCTTATAAACAGTTGCGATCCCAGCTTTGATCCCTGTGGCAACCCACTACTCACAAGTTGCCAATTTGAAAATTACCTCTTTATCCCTATTCACTGCTTCCTGTTTGTTAGTCAATCCTGATAGTTTGGTTCAGTTTCTTTAAGTTTACTCCCCCAACATCAGGAATATTTTTCCTGCATCCAGCCTGCCCCTAAGAGCTATCTCTCTTGAAAACATCCAGTGAATCGGCCTCCACTGCCTTCTGCGGCAGAGAATTCCACAGATTCACAACTCTCTGGGTAAAAAAGTTTTTCCTCATCTCAGTCCTAAATGGCCTACCCCTTATTCTTAAACTGTGACCCCTGGTTCTGGACTCCCCCAACATCGGGAACATTTTCCCTGCATCCAGCCTGTCCAATCCCTTCAGAATTTTATATGTTTCTGCAAGATTCCCTCTCATCCTTCTGGATTCCTGTGAATACAAGCCCAGTCGACCCATTCTTGAAATATTCCCACTGTGTTTTGGTGAGGAGTTGCAAGATTCCAACACAATGGTGACCAAGGAAAAGTAAGTGAAGGTGATGTGAAAACTTGGAAGCTCCCATTTAACTGTCCAATCTGTAACCATTGATGAGAACATAAAATTTGGAGGCAGCCTCGAACCTGCTCCACTGTTCTGTTGGTCATGACTGATATTTTACTACGATGCCACTTTAGATTTTAGACTTTAGAGATACAGCGTGCAAACAACCCCTTTGGCCCACTGAGTCCTTGCCGACCAGCGATCCCTGTACACTAGCACAATCCTAAACACTAGGGACAATTTACAATTTTACCGAAGCCAATGAACCTACACACCTGTATGTTTGTGGAGTGTACACTAGGGGCAATATATCCAGTGGCCAATTAATCTCGTACATCTTTGAGTTGCGGGACAAAACACGGAGGAAACTGAACCATCGTACCACAACTAGAGAACAGTCGTGATCTACTGTCTACCTCATTAGAAGCCCTCGGACTGTCGTTGATCGGACTTTACCGGCTTTATCTTGCACTAAACTTTAATCCATCATCATGTATCTATACACTGTAAATGGCTCGATTGCAATCATGTGTTCTCTTTCCGCTGACTGGTTATGGACAATAGACTGAAGAAGGGTTTCAGCCTGAAACGTTGCCTATTTCCTTCACTCCATAGATGCTGCCGCACCCGCTGAGTTTCTCCAGCAATTTTGTCTACCTTCCATTTTCCAGCATCTGCAGTTCCTTCTTGAACATGGACAATAGACAATAGGTGCAAGAGTAGGCCATTCAGCCCCTCGAGCCAGCACCGCCATTCAATGTGATCATAGCTGATCATCCCCAATCAGTAACCCGCATCCACAACTAGCACGTGACAAATGCTTTTTACTGTACGTGTGACAATCAACTAAATTAATTAATTAACTAAGCCCTGGTGGTCGCAGGCAGAACATGCAAACTCCACACAGAGAGCACCCAAGGTCAGGATTGAACCTGGGGTTTCTGGCGCTGTGAGGCAGCGACCGCATCGATCGCATTCTTGAGAAGATGTTTGATTGATGATCCGAGAGGAGTTTTGCGGTAACTCGAAACCACTCCACGGAGAGTCTTTGGCGATGTCACAGCTTCACTATGAAAGCTGACCTTTGTAAATAACGTGATTGATAGAAAAAAGTGAAAAAGCAACAAGTTTAAATATCAAGTGTACAGCTGGCTTTAGAAGTGCTGCTTTTTTTAAAACTGATTTAAAGAGTGTCAAAGGCTAATCTAAAGAACTCTCTGCAGTTTCTGTATCCTTGAGTAACGCAACAGATAATACATTCCGTTCATTGTCAGTCAGAGTCAAGCATCCTCAGGTTTATGATGGATTAAATGAAAAGTAAAAGCTTTTTTTTAATTATAACAATAGAATGACCATAAATCTTATAAAATGTGCCTGTCATCGTGTCAGTTTAGTCTTTCTCTTCCCGTCCTAATTCAGGTTTTTTTGGAGCTTTTAGCAAAGCACCCAATATCGTGAAAATTTGCCAACGTGTTTGACTGGTTGGAATTAGAACCCAACTTGAGACTGTTCAAGTTCACTTCACTGTTAACTGCAAAGTCATCAGCTCATCAGAGTGCATGGGATTCGTAGCCAAGCCTTGGAACTGAATGTGTAGGAAGGAAATGCAGATGCTGGTTTACCCGAAGATAGGCAGCATCTCTGGAGGGAATGGGTGATGTTTTTGGGACCCGAAATATCACCCATTCCTTCTCTCCAGAGATGCTGCCTATCCTGCTGAGTTACTCCAGCACTTTGTATCTATCTTAGAACTAAATGCCGCTACGGGCAGCCAGATGTACAGGCCCTATAACAACATTTATAAGACATTTATAGAGATACATTTGGAGAGGAATATGTGCCAAACGTGGGCAGGTGGGACGAGCCTAGATGGGGTATTTTGTTCAGCATGGTGACAAAATCTGAGAGGATAAATAAAAGAGAGTTGTAAGTGTGATGAAAGGGCCATTAGTGTTGCTGGACATCTCCCAGCACTTACCTTCTCTTTAATTGTTTTAGTATAACATCTCGTGTTAGGTCACAGGATTCAGATTCATTCACGGGTTGTTTTGTATTTCCGTTCTAAAGTTTAATGCAAACATGCAAATTAAGTTTACACCCCAGTGGTATAAACATTGACTTCTCTAACTTCAAGTAGCCCTTGCCTTCCCTCTCTCTCCATCCCCTCCCCTTCCCAGTTCTCCCACCAGTCTGACTTCTCCGGCCACACTTTATCCCTGTCCTGCCCACTCCCCTGACATCAGTCTGAAGAACGGTCTCGACCCGAAACGTCACTCATTCCTTCTCTCCAGAGATGCTGCCTGGCCCGCTGAGTTACTCCAGCATTTTGTGTCTATCTTCGATCTAAACCAGCAACTGCAGTTTTTTCCTACACGCGCAAATTAAGTCACAAGCTTGCTTGTAAGCTACGGACTGAGAGAGATGTCTTTGGAGCCACACTTGGAGAACTATTTTCAGATGTGGTCACCCTGCTTTAAGCTGGGAAGATTTACGAGGATGTTGCCAGGACTCGAGGGCCTGACCGAGAGAGGGAGATTCGGTGGGCTAAGACTTTATTCCTTGGAGCGCAAGAGGCTCAGGAGTGACCTGATGGAGTTGCATTAAATCATGAGGGGAATGGATACGGTGAGTCTTTTCCCAGAGTAGGGGAATCCAGAGCAAGAGGATATTGGATAAGGTGAGAGGGGAAAGATTTAATAGGAACCTGAGCAGCAACTTTTTCACATAGAAGGTGATGGGTTTATTAAACGAGTTGCCAGAGGAGGTTGTTGAGACAGATAATGTAACAACATTTAAAACTCATTCGGACAGATACATGGATATGAAAGATTTAGAGGGATATGGGTCAAACGCAACCAGATGGGACTGATGTAAATTGGGTCAGCATGGTCATGTTGGGCTGAAAGGCCTTTTTCCGAGCTGTATGACTCTGTGAGGCCCTTGGGCTGGAGAAGGGTCTCGATCCGAAACATCACCTATCCACGTTCTCCTGGGATGCTGCCTGACCCGCTGAGTCACTCCAGCTCAGACATTGGACATAACATACTTTAAAAGGTACAGTACATGTGCCACTTAAAACAATTTCAGCCGTCGACTGCCAATTCACCTTCATGCTGAGTGGTGTCAATGGCCATAAGTGACACGGTTATTGATTTTTGACATTGGACAGCTTTAACAGCGGCCAGAGCAATAACTCCGGAATACAAGTGTAACAGTGAGCAAACAAGAGAAATACACGCAACAAGGCAGCACGGTGGCACAGCGGTAGAGTTGCTGCCGCCTTGCGATGCCAGAGACCCGGGTTCGATCCCGAACAGGGGTTGTTGCCCGTATGGAGTTTGTCCCCATGACCTTTCTCCGGGCGCTCCGGTTTCCTCCCACACTCCAAAGACATACAGGTTTGCAGGTTAATTGATTCGGTAAAAATGTAAATTGTCCCTAGCGTGTAGGCTAGTGTTAGTGTACGGGGTGATCGCTGGTCGGCGCGGACCAGGTCTGTTTCCGCGCTGTATATCTAAAGCCTAAGGACTAAAGACCGCATTTGGATTCTTGGTGCTAAGTTTTCAGTCAGCACCAAGCCGACATCATTTAGTTTATTCCTTGACTTTCATTTTTATCTAAATGATGATAGCATTGTGTATCCAAGCCTCAAAGGTGATAGAGACGTGCGTTTACCTGGCAATGAGCCATTATCTACATTAGAATTCTTCTCTGTTTGTTCCAGACGTCATTTTCTTAATCTTAACAAAATCTATTGTAAGAGATAATGGAATGAAATTCATTCAATTCACTCCTACATCCTGATCCCTTAGCCAAACGGATCATCAGTGATTCAATAGACATCCACAAGAATCACCGCTCCATGCAGTAATTTTATTCTGTTGCTTGAAATTGTCACTACCCTTCACAACACTTAATTAATTAAAAGAAATCTCCTCTAGTTTGAGTGATGAAGAATTCTGCGGTGGTTACAATGAACTTGACCTGTAATGCAGTTACAGACACCAGCTCCTCTGTGCAGAGGGATGATGTGACTACTGCTGTGGCTGACACAATATGGGTGACAGTTTTAAATTGACCTTTTAGGGAGCTGCAGTGTGACCTCTAGAAAGATTGGCCACTTGACAGGATGATTCCTGCTGCTCGCTTGGCTCCTACAGCACCAGGCATCATCATCTTCCTCGCATCCCATTCTGCCGTTATGAATGTCAGTTTAGCTCTAATAAGGGGGAGCAGTTTGAATAAAACATAGTGAAGATGACTCATACACCACCCCCCTCTTCTCCCCTTACACAGACACTGCAGAACACAAGTATTTTTTAATTTAGGAAGGAAACAGCAGATGCGGGTTTAAACCGAAGATAGACACAAAATGCTGGAGTCTCTCACCGGGACAGGCAGCATCTCTGGAGAGAAGGAATGGGTGACGTTTTGGGTCGAGAAGAAGGGTCTCCACCTGAAACGTCACCCATTCCTTTTCTCCAGAGATGCTGCCCGTCCTGCTGAGTTACTCCAGCTGTTTGTGTTTATCTTCTTATTTGGTTTAGTTTAGTTTAGAGATGCAACGTGGAAACAGGCCCTTCGGCCCACCTAGTCTGCGCCGACCAGCGATCCCTGCACACTAACGCTATCCTACACATACTAGGGACAATTTTTTTTTTCATTTACTCCGAGCCAATTAACCTACAAACCGACGCGTCTTTGTGGTGTGGGAAGAAACCGGAGCATCCTGAGAAAACCCATGCAGGTCACGGGGAGAATGTACAAATTCTGTACAGGCAGCACCCGTAGTCGGGATCGAACCCGGATCTCTTGCGCTTTTTTTAAAATTGCTTGACGGTCTCCACAACCTTCAGTGGAGAATTATTCCACAGATTCACAACAAACTGACCAAAGAAACTCCTCCTCATCTCCTTCCTAAAGGAACATCCTTTAATTCTGAGGCTATGACCTCAGATCCTCGACTCTCCCACTGGTGGAGATATCCTCTCCACATCCACTCTATCCAGGCCTTTCACTATTCGGAAATGGGTTTGTTCATTCCATCCACAGATACTGCCTGATCCACTGAGTTCCTCCAGCATCTTGTGTTTTGCTGAGATAAACGGAATGATATTTTGTGATCTCGGTGTTTTAATATTAAACCATATCTATTTGGATAAGAAATAAAAGCAAAAAAAAAAATGAGTAGTTTGGGTTAGAAATCTCATTATATGTGTCTCTGGCACCTTGAGCAAGCACAAAGAAAAATGGAGCCCTAACTCTGGTCCTAATGGCCTATAGTATCTAGATCAATTACCCAAATTAAATCTTCATAATGGCCTGCTTAATAGGAGCAGCCCAGGCACTTATGACACTTTTTAAAATAAGTAAAATGACACTTGTAAGATAATTCTTTCCAGGCCGCTATCAGAAATTAAGATTGGCCATTATAATTCAATTACCCAATAAAGACACTGTTAAATGTAATATAAAGGCTGCGTGTAAATGTTTGACAAACAGCATCTGTAGGCTTTCAAACGTTACCCCACACCACTAGAGTCATCCCTAATAATATTTCCTCTTTAATGGGCGTAAATGGTTTATTGAAAGTGCTCTTCCCTTGCTCCAGATGGCCACTGTGTTTGCATTCTGTTGTGTATGCCTTTGTCCCGACTGTTAAGGATAAAGGGGAAATCTTTTAGGACTGAGATGAGGAAAACATTTTTTACACAGAGAGTGGTGAATCTCCGGAATTCTCTGCCACAGAAGGTAGTTGAGGCCAGTTCATCGGCTATATTTAAGAGGGAGTTAGATGTGGCCCTTGTGGCTAAAGAGATCAGGGGGTATGGAGAGAAAGCAGGTACAGGATACTGAGTTGGATGATCAGCCATGATAATATTGAATGGCGGTGCAGGCTCGAAGGGACGAATGGCCTACTCCTGCACCTATTTTCTATGTTTCTATGTTAATGCAGGTAGGGACAGGACACTGGTGTTCATGTATGAGGGCAAGGACTCACTATCAGCTTAGTGGACGGTGAGCACCGCGGTACATAGAGGCAGCAGCATTTATCTCCGATTCGAACCTTCCTTTAAACACTACGGAGTTTTGTACGTTCTCCCCGTGACCTGCGAGGGGTTTTCTTCGAGATCTTCGGTCCCCTCCCACATTCCACAGACATACAGGCTTGTAGGTTAATTGGCTTGGTGTACGTGTAAATCGTCCCTAGTGTGTGTTAATGTGCGGGGATCGCTGGTCGGTGCGGACTCGGTGGGCCGAAGGGCCTGTTCCCGCGCTGTATCTCGAAACTAAATTCCAAACTAATCTACGAAACCGTTCTGTTGCACTGTCAAGACTTGACCCTTGCATATTCAAATTCTTCAGGGGACAGCTAAGATTTTTGAGATATAATTAATCGGGTACAGTATGTGATGCTAAGTAAAGACATTTTTCTTTTCATCTAAAGAGCAGCGAGATTGTATCGTGCTTCAGCTCACGGCGCGAGCCTGACTATAAAAAAATACTGAAGAGTCAATAGCTGTTCTTTTACCGTGTCGGTTTTATTAACATTGATTTTAATTTCTGTTTCCTTTTTGGCTTAGCGGAAAAAAAAAAAAATGCTGGAGTGACAGCGCCCACAAATTCTCCGCAGCACTAATGAATCAGATAATAGTAAACACAAAAAAGGGAGCGTAAAATACAATTATTACTGCCCTTTCTTCACAAGGCAGCTGATTGCATGTTATTGAAGATTCAACGACCCGGTCTCTCCAGTGTAATAAGTGAAATGAGATGGTGACACAAAGAGATAAATTATTTCTGGAGATGTGTTTTTTTTATATATCACGTTGACCTTTAGAATGAAGATGAAGTCAGACACGGTTAAAACAAATAGCCACATTTCATCTTTGGTTAGCCTTAGAACCGCACTGTTCAACCTTTGAACTTAATTTTCCATCTGAACCCATTTTCATGCACCATTTGCCTCCAGCGCTGATAAGTACCTTGTGCTGAGTGAGTCTGATTAGAAACATATTTTATTTAGTGCGATAAGAAAGCATTACTTAATATGCCATAATATTCTCCTTTCGAACGTGTCCCTATTACAAGGCGCCGAGGACTGATAGATAGCTGGGGACGAGATCAAAATAACAGCTACGCACAACGCTTCAACTCCCCACTCCCTTCATGTGATTATCGTATCATCAACCTCACTATCTCTAACACAAGAGTCAAGGGGTTGGAAGCAAAGATATTTATAAGAGAGTGTGAGATTGGGTCCGGGTCACACGAAAGGGTAATTATTGTAAAATGTCAGGTTAACACTGAGAGCCTCAGTTCATCCAACTGAGGAGATTAGTCGAGATGGAGACATTTCCTACACTGCCATTCCGCCAATAGAAGACGTCCCAGGATTAGCTGCACTTCCTCTCTCATCTCCACTCACAAAAGGTCATTTTCTGCTCATTGCTTCTCTCCTAAGATGTGTCTCTGTATTTCTGCAGCCCAGGGACAAAATGGGTCCTTTTTATCAGTGAATTAAATATTCAGCGTTGAAACGTTTTGTATTTTTGTGCCCGTTTCTTGTCCCCTCTCTAGGCCACTTTCATCTGAGTTAACAGAAAGATACTTTGCGGGAATTTGTCAGGCCTGCAATTTTTTATCATGTTTCTGAGCTCAATGAATTTAATCACTCTAAATGCTTTGGGCCTTTATTTCCCCCCAAGCCTGCAGTTAGCTATTTAATCCTTGGTAACATAATATAAATCGTATAAGATCCCCATTTGTACGTGGTCCTGTCTCACTCTTCAGTTTACAGTTCTGCTTTGGTGACAGTGAGTGAGTTTTACCAAGATGAGAACTGTCTCTAATTGTGTAAATTCAGCAAATTGTCTTTTTTTTTTTGTCTCTCCACGTGGATACTGCTGGAGTTTATCAATTACCCTGCACCTTACACAGATGAAGTGAAACAGATATTACTGCCTCTGCCTTAAGGTGGGTATCTTCACATGGTCAAGCTTAATCCTCTGATATTTTGCTAACTCCTTCCACAAAATGGGAAGCATAAGAAGATTTGAGAATCTAAACTCCTGAAAATACAGTCATTTCAATATTGTCTCTCATCCCACAAGCTATATGACTGGAGTACATTTTAAAAGCTGCAAGTAGGATTTGCAGTGCTTAAAATCACACCAATCAGTCTGCCACTTGGTTGATTTAACTAATCAAACGTATTTAGCCTTAATAAAATCACTTATTTTCAGACATATCTCACTTTTCTGAGATTCGAGATAATAACACAATCATTTTGAAGACTGCTTTCATTTGCAGGATATTTATGATTCATTTTTCCACAATTCATTGCCCTGCCAAGTTTGCAAATACCACGTTTATTCAATTTACAATCCATTGAAAAGAAGGGTCTGAAGAAGGGTCTCGACCCGAAACGTCGCCTATTCCGTCCCCCCATAAATACTGTCTCACCCGCTGAGTTTCTCCAGCATTTTGTATCTACCATCTATTTAAAAGATATTTGGATGGGAAACATAGAGAGATATGGGCCAAATATGGGCAGCTGGGACTAGCATAGATGTAGCATCATGGACGGAATGGGCAAGTTGGGCCGAAGGGCCTGTTTCTGTACAGTATGACTCTATGGGTCTACAAACTGAAGATTCCTAATTTATATCCCATGTTTAAGAAAAATGTAATCAGTGGTAAAACAATGTTTTTATTTAATAATTGCCACAAATGTTGTCATTATGTTGATTACCCTACACCAATGATGTGATCCCTTTCCCCTGACTCGCTGTCTGACGAAGGGTCTCGACCCGTAATGTCACCTATTCCTTTCCTCCAGAGATGCTGCCTGACCCGTTGAGTCACTCCAGCATTTTGCGTTTTTCTTTGCTATAAACCAGCATCTGCAGTTCCTTGTTAAAACACAAGACCTGGTTGGATTTGACCTGAAACTAGGTGGAAGGTGAATGGAGTGGATAATTTCTGATTAGTGAGTGTTTTCTACACCAATGCTCAGACATGCAAGGGTTAAAACCCATAATAGGCTGGAGATGTTTGAACAAAACACAAAGTGCTGGAGTAACTCAGCGGGACGGGCAGCAGCTCTGGAGAGAAGGAATGGGTGACGTTTCAGGTTGAGACTCTTCTTCAGACTGATGGGCGGAACAGAGATAAAATGTAGTCAGAGGCAGTAAGACTGGTACGAGAACTGGGAAGGGGGAGGGATGGAGAGAGAGGGAAAGCAAGGGATACTTCAAGTTAGAGAAGTCAATGTTCATACCGCTGGGGTGTAAGCTGCCCAAGCGAAATATGAGGTGCTGTTCCTCCAATTTGCGCTGGGCCTCACTCTGACAATGGAGGAGGCCCAGGACAGAAAGGTCAGTGTGGGAATGGGTGGGGGGGGATAGGGGTTAAAGTGTTGAGCAACCAGGAGATCAGGTAGGTTTAGGCGGACTGAGCAGAGCTACTTGTTGGCAAGGCCTTCCTGGCATATACACATCTGCTGAATGTCACCAGCTTGTACTAATGCCTTCATCCACTCAACAATGGTGGAATTCTTTCCTGTGGTGTCCACATTCATATCAATTGCAACCGTTGCTCTCAATGACGGCCAGGGTTCTCCAACAAAAGGCACGATTAAATCTAATTCCACACTTGATAATTATGGTGATATAAATATCAGAGTGGTGCTTCTGAGGATGTCCTCTGAACTGTGGTCTAAGTATCCTGTTGGAATGTGCATGTTGATAAAATCCTCTTTCAATCGCCCCACAGTGGCGCAGCAGGTAGAGCTGCTGCCTCACAGCGCCAGAGACCTAGGGTTTGACCCTGACCTCAAGTGCTGTCTGTGTGGAGTGTGCATGTTCACCCTGTGACCGGGTGGGCTTCCTCCGGGTGCACCGGTTCCCTCCAGCATCACAAAAAAACATGCGGATTTGTAGATTAATCGGCCTGTGTAAATTACCCCTAGTGTGTAGGAAGTGGATGAACAAGTGGGATAACAGAACTAGTGTGAATGGGTGATCGAGGGTCGGCATGGACTGGGTGGGCCGAAGGGCCTGTTGCCTTGCTGTATCTTTCAATTGATCAATCGCATCAAACCTCACCTTCGTGTCGGACTCTTCACCTCATTAAATTGCAGCAGAGTGGTGGGTGTTTGGATTGAGCTGCCGGAGGAGATAGTTGAGGTAGGGACTATCGTAACTGTTAAGAAACATTGATACAGGCACATGGACAGGGCAGGTTTAGAGGGATATGAGCCAAATGCAGGCCGGTGGGACCAGTGTAGATGGGACATGTTGGCCAGTGTGGGCAAGTTGGGCCGAAGGGCCTGTTTCCACGCTGTAAGATTCTATGACTGAGAAATTAGCCTGTACGAATATCCTGAGAAGTAATTGAATCTCACCCTAGTAGCAACAATATTGAATAAAATTGTTGGCTTTCTCTTCAAATGGCATCTGGAAAACTACAGCTGTTAAATGTAACCTGAATTATTCAGAATACGTACATCTATATTACGGGATAAATTCTTGAGTTTATAGTTCTTTTTATAATCAAAATATCGTATGTTTGACACGAGGATAGTTTTCTCTACCCTACCTCGAAAGTATTATCATCCGGTACACAATAATTTTGATGAATATTAAATCTGAACACTTATGAAGAATAGCACCCGGAAAGAATTCCTCTATAAACCATACACACCAACAATAACTTTAAGCGGATGACTGTGGGAGACAAGCTTTACTAATGCATTGCCAATTTAATTTATTAAATGAAAATATAAAAAGATGACCTTCAGTTTATAGAAATATAAATTTATGATGTTCATCATACAAGACATGGGAACTAATTCTCTTCAGCACCAAATCAAAGCAAAAGATAACATACACCAAAGTATTCAACATATTTTATATCATCTGTCACAGAAATATTGATATAAATTTGTCAACTCATTAAATTAATGCAATGGTATCTCTTTGCTTGCCAATTCTGGCATATAATTAATTAAAAATAAACACGATCAGACATCAGAACCATAAGACTGACTTTTATTTTAGTTTAGTGTAGAGATACAGTGGGGAAACAGGCCCTTTGGCCCACCGAGTCCGTGCCGACTAGCGATCCCCGCACGTTAACGCTATCCCGGCCAAGCTAGGGACAAATCACATTTCTACCAAGCCAATTAACCTTCAAACCTGTACGTCTTTGGAGTGTGGGAGCAAACCGAAGATCTCAGAGAAAACCCACGCAGGTCACGGGGAGAATGTACAAACTTCGTACTGACAAGTACCCGTAGTCGGTATCGAACCCTGGTCTCTGGCGCTGTGAGGCAGCAACTCTACCGCTGCACCACCATGCCGCCACTTTTTTAAAGCTGCCCCTGAGGTCCCTCTGAAATCTCTGTTCTCTCACGGATAATATGTGGGATATCCTGTTTTCATTCCACAGGTTTCTTAGAGTTTCATTCCACAAGTTTCTTCGAGATCCCCGTACACTAGCACCACCCTACACTCTAGGGACAATTTACAATTCTTACTGGAACACCCGGAGAAAACCCGCACAGTTACCACATAGAGGCCAAATCACTGGATGGATTTAAGAGAGAGTTAGATAGAACTCTAGGGGCTAGTGGAATCAAGGGATATGGGGAGAAGGCAGGCAGGGGTTACTGATTGTGGATGATCAGCCATGATCACAGTGAATGGCGGTGCAGGCTCGAAGGGCCAAATGGCCTCCTCCTGCACCTATTTCTCTATGTTTCTATGCAAGATCCATGAATTAATAGTGGAGTAAATCAAGAAGGTTGAATGCAAACTTATTCTAACATGTCCTCGTGCTTTTATTTAGTTTGCTCTGGAGCCCAGGTTTTATTTCCTCACCTCCACAAAGGCAGCAAATGGGGAATCTATCCCATGTTGTAATGTGAGCAGCCACCAGGAGGTGCTGGAGTACAATTCCCTCTGGGCATTTACCAGCCTGGTTGTTCACCGAAGATAGACACAAAGAGCTGGAGTAACTCAGCGGGCCAACCAGCATCTCTGGAGAGAAGGAATAGGTGACGTTTCGGGTCGAGAGCCTTCTTCACACTGAGAATCAGGGGAGAGGGAACCGAGAGATATGAAAAGGTTCATGGAAAGAAATGAACGAAAAAACAGATCAAAGTCAGCAATGGTGATCACAGAAAGGTGGAGCCCACAATGGTCCATTGTTGGCTGTGGGGAAGATGATAATGGGTGATACAAACAGTGAAACTCAACAGAACGACAGTGAAACAAGTACGCCAACTAGGGTGGAGGAGGGACACAGAGAGAGGGGATACAAGGGGTACTTGAAGTTAGAGAAATCAGTATTCATACTGGAGATAGACACAAAGTGCTGGAGTAACTCAGCGGGTCAGGCAGCATCTCTGGAGAGAAGGAATGGGTGAGGTTTCAGTTCGAGACCCTTCTTCAGTGGTTAGAGATAAGGGAATCGAGAGATGTAGATGATGATGTGGTGAGATAAAGAACAATGAATTTAAGATATGCAAAAAAGTAACGACAATAAAGGAAATAGGCCATTGTTAGCTGTTTGGTGGGTGAGAACGAGAAGCTGGTGTGACTTGGGTGGGGGAGGGATGTAGAGAGAGGGAATGCCGGGGTTACCTGAAGGTAGAGAAGTCAATGTTCATACCACTGGGCTGTAAGCTGCCCAAGCAAAATATGAGATGCTGTTCCTCCAATCTGCTTTTAGTGATAAGACTGTTCTCTCTACCTGCATGTTAACACCAGGGTACCGCCAGTTTAAGGGGTGACAAGCGGTGGGAAATCAAGTTTGCAAAGGAGCAGTGGAAATCAGGTTTGCAATGAATGAGCAACACACTGAAAGAAAAAAATAAACACACACACAGACGCCCAATCACACACACACACACTCACATGCACACTCACACACACACACACACTTACATGCACACTCACACACACATACACACATGCACACACACACTCACACACACACACACTCACATGCACACTCACACACACATACACACATGCACACACACACTCACACACACACACACTCACATGCACACTCACACACACATGCACACACACACTCACACACACACACACTCACATGCACACTCACACACACATACACACATGCACACACACACTCACACGCACACTCACACACACACACTCACATGCACACTCACACATACACACACTCACATGCACACACACTCACACACACACTCACACACACACACTCACATGCACACTCACACATACACACACTCACACGCACACACACTCACACACACACTCACACACACACACTCACATGCACACTCACACGCACACTCACTCACATGCACACTCACACATACACACACTCACACGCCCACACACTCACACACACACTCACACACACACTCACATGCACACTCACATGCACACTCACACACACATACTCACATGCACACTCACACACACATACACATATGCACACACACACTCACACGCACACACACTCACACACAGACTCACACGCACACGCACACGCACACACACGCAGGGACAGACTGCTCGACACCTTAGGGCACATTAGGGCCTCACGGTGGCGTAGCGGTAAAGTTACTTCCTTACGGCACCAGAGACCCAGGTTTCATCCCAACTATGGGTACTGTCTGTAAGGAGTTTATATTGTACATTTTCCCCGTGATCGCGTGGGTTTTCTCTGGGTGCTGCAGTTTCCTCTCACACTCCAAAGACATGCAGGTCTGTAGGTTAATTGGCTTTGGTAAAATCTCTGGAGAGAAGAAATGGGCGTCCCTTGGTCTCCACTCGAAACGTCACCCATTCCTTCTCTCCGGAGATGCTGCCTGTCCCGCTGAGTTACTCCAGCATTTTGTGTCCATCTTTGTTTTAAATTAAACTGTGTTTGATTAATTGAAACGAAGAATAAAGTTTAAACATTCAATCTTAGTGCAAGCAATTACGTTCAAATGCAGTTGGGCATAACACCCACGACAGTGCATTATTTAGTCCAGATAAATGAATTACCAGCACTTTTTCGACAGCCGCAAATTTTTATTTATTTACATTACATAAATTAGGTAATCGCATTAAAAGGTGCTTGTGAAACCTTTGTTTAAATATCATTTAGGTTTATAGTTTACCACCATGCTATCAATAATGCGTTAACATTATTTTGTTTTCCATTAAAATACTATCATATTTTGTTTACACAGCAATACACTATCCCAATCCCCCACTTTGTACGAAAGTGTAAAAGGGTAGTTAGTGACCCGGAGCTGGGGCTCAGCCAAAGCTTTTATTTCTTTCGAAGTTAAAATGAACTTCTAACAATGAACAGCTAACAATGCTGGAGTAACTCAGCGGGTCAGGCAGCTTCTATGGAGAGAAGGAACGGGTGATGTTTTGGGTGGAGACCGCTCTGAAGAAGGTCATAAAGTCATAAGTGATAGGAGTAAATTTGGCCATTCGTCCCATCAAGTCTATTCCGCCATCCAATCATGGCTGATCTATCTCTCCCTCCTCACCCCATTCTCCTGCCTTCTCCCCGTAACCTCAGACACCTACCTGTACTAATCAAAGAAGAAGGGTCTCGACTCGAAACGTCATCCATTCCATCTCTCCAGAGATGCTGCCTGTCCCGTTGAGTTAGTCCAACATTTTGTGACTATCTTCGGTCAAAATGAGTGGCCAATTTTCCTTCAAAAAGACACACAGTGCTGGAGTAACGCAGCATTTCTGGAGAGCATGGACGGGTGACATTTCAGATCGAGAGCCTAATAGTTAACCTCTCCATATTCTCCAGAGATGCTGCCTGTCCTGCAGAGTTACTCCAGCGTTTTGTGTCTATCTTCAGCTTAAACCAGTATATGCAGTTTCTTCCTACACATTTCGTCTGATCACTATCTTTTGTAGCTGAGACTTGCATCGTAAACCCTATGATATTCTGCTGTCTCGCACAGCCGCCTTCAACACATTTAAATTAGTTTTGAAGGACCATTATAATTTCACTTCAGAGCTGCCGTAATTGTTGTAAGGCATAATTATCTTTTTTTTTTCCAAATCAGTTTGTCTTTTTTTAATCCACCCTCTGTTGTCTCATTCTGTAAGGGGCAGTGCCTCTTTCATCCAGCTGCTGGCTTTCATATCTATATTCTTTCCATTGAAGTGTCTTTCAAACTGGCTGGAGACAAGACAACCTTACCAACCCCTCCCTTGTCCATTTTAGTAACTCTTTACCCCTTAATGTAACCAGCAGTCTTGGCTTCATCTTTAACCCCTTGTCTGATGCTCCAGAGAATATCCTCAAGTTCTGCCTTTTGCCTTTTTGCACCATTATTGTTTGTTTGTCTTTTGTGTGTGTGTGTGTGTGTGTGTGTGTGTGTGTGTGTGTGTGTGTGTGTGTGTGTGTGTGTGTGTGCCTGTGTGTGCCTGTGTGCGTGTGTGTGTGTGTGTTTGTGTGTGTGTGTGTGTGTGTGTGTGTGTGTTTTCGTGTGTGTGTGTGTGTGTTTACGTGTGTGTGTGTGCGTGTATGTTTATGTACATGTGTGTGTGTATGTATATGTGTGTGTATATATATATATATGTGTGTGTATGTACATATGTGTGTGTGTATATATATATATATATGTGTGTGTGTGTGTGTGTGTGTGTGTGTGTGTATGTGTGTGTGTGTGTGTATGTATATATATATATGTGTGTGTGTGTGTGTGTGTGTTACATGTGTGTGTGTATATATATATGTGTGTGTGTGTGTGTGTGTGTGTGTGTGTGTATGTACATGTGTGTCTATGTACATGTGTGTGTGTATGTATATATGTGTGTGAGTGTGTATGTATATGTGTGCGTTTATACACACACAGAACTTTTTTTCTCGTTTATTGTATTGTTTACAGTGTACTATGTCTACATATTCTGTTGTGCTGCTGCAAGTAAGAATATCATTATTCTATCTGGGACACTTGACAATAAAACACTCTGGACTCTTGGATATTTCCCCCCCCCCCCCCCCCCCCCCCCCCGGCATTTCAACGCAGACAGGGAAGAGTTACTGCAGAATGACCCTCTAGCCCTCTCGGTTCCCCCTCTCCGCACACAGGGACTCAGCAGACCGACCGTCCTCTCATTCTTCGCACCTTTTGGTCCACTACAGCAGCCAATTTGTTATGATTTTTCTTTCCGCACACACACAGGTCAGGGGCTGTTTGAGGCGGCAGAGGCTGGGAGAAAATAAAGCAGGAACCGCTCTGCAAATTACATGTCTCCCGCACTTTATGGTCTTACCCGCTTCACATTCCCCTCTGCACGCCTAGCTTGTGTGTGTGTGTGTGTGTGTGTGTGTGTGTGTGTGTGTGTGTGTGTGTGTGTGTGTGTGTGTGTGTGTGTGTGTGTGTGTGTGTGTGTGTGTGTGTGTGGAATCACCGCAGTTCCAGTTAACGCAGGTTAATAGATTGATTTCAGTGACACGGATCATAATGAACAGTAAATTGTTTTATCTCTTAAGTCTTATTTGGTCAGCCAGGAAAACATATGAGGTAATATGGTTCAGGGTAAATGGACCATATAATAGATCTCCAGCTAAACCATGAAGACAAGGGTGACAGCTTCGCAATGATTAATGAAAATAATAAAGTTCCTGAAATTGAAATTTTTCTAATTTTTTCCCACCAAAACTTCAGCAGAGATGATTTGTGGTGAGTGGAGAGAGACTCCTGCGTTCACTGGGCTCCCGTGATCAATTCCTTACTGATTTCAACCGAGCAAAAAACAAAACAAAACAAAAACAAATCATTTCCCCCAAATACCTTCATCACTTACGGGCAGAGACTGACGTGCAGTGGTTGTGGACTGAAGTTTACATCCCCCCCCCCCCCCCCCCTCCTCCCCACCCTCCCCTCCTGAACCCACACCCCTCTCTATATCTCAGTAGACATCCTTGAATTTTTGACCTTTCTGTTTTGCCTTGTTTGGGGAATTTGCTTATACTGGCTCTCACCACGGAGACTGGTCAAGGCTTTTTAGATTGTGTTTATTAAGTTTTTTTTATCATCATCTCTCTATCTTCTCCTTGAGGTCCTGTCAGGGTGTTATGAGCCTGCAGGGATTTGATGCTGTTATTTTTGTCTTCGAACCAAAGGCAAATTAAATGGCAACGGATCCACATATGCTAAAGGAATTCTGGTTTTGCAAGTTTACGGTCGGGACATTAGTTAAACTCTCAAAGAGATGCTATCTTTCTTTTAACTGACCCAGTTGGACAGTGGAGGAAGGAACTGCAGATGCTGGCTTAAACCGAAGATAGACACAAAATGCTGGTGTAACTCAGCGGGACAGGCAGCAACTCTGGCGAGAAGGAATGGGTGACGTTTTGGGTTGAGACCCTTCTTCAGACTGATGCTGCCTGTCCAGCTGAGTTACTCCAGCATTTTCGGGTTAAACCAGCATCTGTAGTTCCTTCCTAGACATTGTTAGCTGTTTGTTAGGTGAGAACTAATACAGACAATGAGATTCAACAAGACGTCTTTGAAGCTGGTATGACTTGGGTGGGAGATGGATGGAGAGAGAGAGGGGATGCAAGGGTTACTTGAAGTTAGAGAAATCAATATTCATAGTTAGATGGACAGTGATTGAACATGCAGAAATGCTGGCATCAAATCCACACACTTTCTTTCTTACAATATAGCCCCACACGGCAACAAAGAGGCAGAATTCTCTAACTGAGCCATTCTGCGAGGTGGAATTCTCCAAAATCAAACAGTAGATTGTAAAGATACCGTTTTCATATATTTTAATCTCCCATTTGCAGTCACAGTTGTTAAGTAAACCTTGCTTTGCAGACTGAACTCGTTTCTGACAGCAGCTGTTAAAGTTAGGGCAGGGCCACGTCTCTTTGCTCTTCCAATACTCTCATGTTGTTGCCGTAACGCTGGTTCGCCCTATTATCTGACCTAGACAATGGATGGAAGCACAGAACATTTTCAATGACAGATGGCACAATGGGCTAAGTGTTCGGCTGGCAACCGGAAGGTAGCCGGTTCGAATCCCGCTTGGAGTGCATACTGTCGTTGTGTCCTTGGGCAAGACACTTCACCCACCTTTGCCTGTGTGTGTCCTTGGGCAAAGACACTTCACCCACCTTTGCCTGTGTGTGTGGATGTAATTATGTGAAGCACTTTGGGGTCAATGCAAGTTGACTAAAAATGTGCTATATAAATAAATAAAGAAATTTAATTTAATTTTAATTTTACAAACCAGGGACTATTTACAATTTTTACCAAAGCCGATTCACCTACAAACCTACACGTCTTTGGAGCGTGGGAGGAAACTGAAGCACCCGGAGAAAAACGTGCAAACTCCGTACAGACAGCACCCGTAGTCATGGGTAACGTTTCAGATCATAGAAACATTGAAACACAGAAACATAGAACATAGGTGCAGGAGTAGGCCATTCGGCCCTTTGAGCCAGCATCACCATTCATTATGATCATGGCTGATCATCAGTACCCTGTTCCTACGTTTTCCCCATATTCCTTGATTCCATTAGCCCTAAGATCTAAATCTAACTCTATCTAGAATACATCCAGTGAATTAGCCTCCGTTGCCTTCTGTGGCAGAGAATTCCACAGGTTCACAAGTCGATGGGTGACAATGTTTTTCCTCATCTTAGCCCTAATTGGCCTAATCTTAAACTGTGACCCCTGGTTCTGTATTCTCCCAACATTGGGACCAATTTTCCTGCATCGAGCCTGTCCAATCTCTTAAGAATGTTATATGTTCCTATATCATACCCCCTCATCCTTCTAAATTCCAGTGAGTATAAGCCCAGTCGATCCATTCTTTCATCATATATCTTCAGACCGAAGAAGGGTTTTGAGCCGAAACATCACCCATTCCTTCTCTCCAGAGATGCTGCCTGTCCTGCTGAGTTACCCCAGCATTTTGTGTCTATCTATAGACCTTGGAGGACCCGCCCAGGTCGGACAGCTGCCGACTGACGAGGCCAAGGAGGAGGCGCTGCTGCTGCTGCACTCCATGGGCTGCACCACGTCGGGACGGGTGAGGCGGGGCCGGACGCGGCGCTCCGACCCAACAGTACCCTCGACCCAAGCAGTAGCAGTCAAATATGGGACAAAGGCAGTCCCATATGGGACAAACCAACTTAGCCCAATATATATGGATGTCCCAGCTAATATGGGACAGTTGGCAACCCTATAGATGGGACACAAAGATGGCCGGGCGAAGCGAGGAGAGAGACATTAGTTCGCGGGAACAGCTCCAGTACATCGAGCATGGACTTTTTGAATAATGGTGGCAATAATGGCGGCGCCCGCATGTGTAATAAACGCAAAAAGAATTTGACTCTGCCGTTGCATACGTGACGTATAAAGCTCCATTGAATGTTGACAAGAACCTGATGTTTGAAGGGAAGAAGCTGTTCTTGAACTTGGAGGTAATGGTCCTCAAGCCCCGGCATCTTCTTCTCATCAGTAACATTGAGAAGAGATTGTGGTCAGGGTTGTGTGGGCCTTAACTAAACTATGCCTGCCATATTTCCGTCTATGCTGAGTGCTAGATTAATCTTGCAGTCTGCAAGATTCCTACATTCTCTTGAATTGACATGTAAGTAAATTAAAAATAAAATAGATGATATGGATTATTCATAAGAGGAAAATAGAAAGGTTTGTAAATCTGCATTTCATCAGCATGGGTATCGAGCAAAACTTCTTTGAAGGTCAAAGTGTCAGTCTAGCTTCACTTAAAGATGTGTAAACAAAGGAACTGTAGTTGTTGGTTTACACAAAAGGACACAAAGTGCTGGAGTAACTCAGCGAGTCAAGCAACATCTCCAGAGAATGTTGATACTGGAGGTGACGTTTCAGGTCAGGTTTGGGCCAGGTCTGAAGAAGGGTCCCGACCTGAAACGTCACCTACCCATGTCCTCCAGAAATGATTCCTGTCCCGCTGAGTCACTCCAGCACTTTGTGTCCTTCCCACTGAGGAGATCGCCTCATGTGATCTATCTTTCCCCGCTCAATCTCACTTTCCTGCCTGCACCCCATTGCCTTTGACGTCCATTGACTTGGCCTCCACTGCCGTCTGTGGCAATGAATTCTACAGATTCACCACCCTCTGGCTAAAGATAATGTGCATTTTCTTTTACACAGTTTTCATTCTTTTAGAATTGCATTTATAATCTATGTATAATTCATAAGATCATAAGATCCTAAATGATAGGAGCAGAATTAGGTCATTCGACGCAACAGGTCTACTCCGCCATTCGATCATGGCTGATCTATCTCTCCCTTCTAACCCCATTCACCTGCCTTAACCTGACATCTATACTAATCAGCAATCCATCCATCTCTGCCTTAAAAATATCCTCTGACTTGGCCTCCCCAGCCATCTGTGGCAAATCATTCCACAGATTCACCACCCTCCGACTAAAGACATTCCTCCTAATCTCCTCGTATAGGGTATAAATGATTGTATAAATGATCTATTTGTGTGTATGCTTGTGTCTCGATGCCTGTGATATGCTGCAAGTAAGATTTGTCATTGTGCCTGCAACTTGTTGTATAGTAAACGTTGCATAAATATAAAGCTTGACAATAAATATTTCATGTGACAATAAACTTGAATTTGAACTTCTTACTTCAGATTCTCACTCTTCTCTCCTCTTTTCAGACCACTTGGTGTTTATCCTTCAGAGCAGTGTTAAATTGTTTCTTTGAACCTCACGGCTATTGACTGAAGACAGACACAAAATGCTGGAGTAACTCAACGGGTCAGACAACATCTCTGGAGAAAAGGAATAGGCGACGTTTTGTTTTGAGACCCTTCTTCAGAACCTCTAACTATAATCCTTTCCTAAGACATCATTGAAGGGTGAATGTGTAGGAAGGAACTGCATATGCTGGTTTACACCGAAGATAGACACAAAATGCTGAAGTGAAAATTGCTCAGTGGGTCAGAAGAGGAATAGGTGACTTTTCAGGTCGAGAAGTCGGGGAAAGGGAAACGAGAGATATAGATGGTGATGTAGGAAGATAGAAAACAAATGACTGAAAGATATGCAAAAAGTAATGATGATGAAGGAAAGGCCATTGTAAGCTGTGGTCTAAGAGAAAACGGGTTACAGACAATGAAGCTCAACAAGACGACTTTGAAGCTAGGACAATGAATTGGGTGGGAGAGGGACGGAGAGAGAAAGAATGTTTGGGTTACTTGAAGTTAGAGAAATCAATATTCACACCGCTGGGTTCATTTGATTGCAACCGTGTTTAAATTTAGGTGCCTTGACTAATTTTAATCTACTTAACAGTTCAATTTCTTATTAACAATGTGGGCTATTTGGTAAATAAATACATATGGAGCTCATTTGGTGACCTGATTACCTTTCATGTTTGTGTGTATGGATTGGGAGATAGTTCTCAGTTGATCATTTGTATTCTGAATCATTTTGCTCATCACTATCCAATTTGGATAAATATTTTCAATGATTAAAAAAGGTGGTTTGAGGCATAGGAAATTATTATCGGGGAATAATGTTACTTGCAGCTCTGTATATTTGTAGTTGATTGCAAATTAAATAATCATTGCCCAAGTAATTTTTGACTGAACACATAAAATTGTCACTTCTTGCATTAATGTGTTCCTATTGAAAACATTGGATTCAGTGTGGAAGATTAGTGTGAGCAAAAGGAATAAAGTGCTTTCTACAAAGCAGTTGCTTGACAGAATAATTTCACTAGTTTGAAGATCCATAAGCTATGAATAATGAAGGCCTAATACGAGTAGCTTATAAGGATGTACCTATTAGATGATCATCTGCACAATTAACTGTCAGCAGCTCCACAATCTCCTTTATTACAAATTCATTTAGACTGGGAAATATATTGGCATTTGAATCGGTTAGTTGAGCCGAAGAACATGTGGAATTATTTATACAGATTATCATTGTTCAAGGCAATTAAAATATTTTTATCGCCATTTCTGAAGTAGGCGTGCCAGTCAGCAACAATTAGAAAAGTTTTACATGGTTGGGTGCGAGGAAGAAGAATATGTGGAATTAAAACATTGTAGATGTTCATAGGCAGTATTGAAACATTTAAATCCAAGTACACTGTTTAGTTTAGTTTAGTTTAGAGGTACAACCCTTCTTCAGTCTGAAGGGACTTCTTCAATCTGAAGAAGGGTCTCGACCCAAAACGTCACCCATTCCTTCTCTCCAGAGAGGCTGCCTGCCCCGCTGAGTTACTCCAGCACTTAGACAATATCTTCGGTTTAAACCAACATCTGCAGTTCCTTCCTATACAAGATCCAAACTTCCTACGTAGTGCATCAATTTCCTTCAATTTTCTTTATCTCCAATGATGTATTATTAGTAAATCATTCCATTCTTTTTATTATCTTGACATTTGTGTTTTTTGTTTCCTCTTTCTCTCTTACTTCCTATCTTTAAAAAAAAAACTAGAAGCAGAATCAATCCACAATTGATAATATTAATAATGTACGACTGATGTACATGAAATGTTTATAATATGTGTTTGCTTCTAATAAAAATATTATTTAAAAAAAAAAAAAAAAAAAAAATTATTCATCTTAATACAAGGGCCGGTTGAGAGGGAACTACATATATTCCAGCTTGGAATTTAAACAGTTCCACTCACTAGAAAATATAACAAATAACAATTACAGCGTGTGATTTTCATTTAATACATTTTTGCTCAATTCAATAAGAAATGAAATTTGATTTGAAGTGCGTCAGTGTATCTGTTGTAACTGCAACACAGATCAATAGGACAGTTGCAAATGTTACATTTACTAATTCACAAATTTACAAATTCTAGTTTGACCTAAACGACAGAGCATCTGGAGTTTTAATCATGATGCACTATGTAAATAGTGTACATTATGGATAAACACAGATTCTGTGGAATTCTTTGCCACAGAAGGCTGTGGAGGCCAAGACAAAGGATATTTTTAAGGCAGAGATAGATAGATTCTTGATTAGTATGGGTGTCAGAGGTTATGGGGGAAAAGGCAGGAGAATGGGGTTAGGAGGGAGAGATAGATCAACCATGATTGAAGGGCAGAGTAGACTTGATGGGCCAAATGGCCTAATTCTGCTCTTATCACCTGACCTTATGACACGCTAGGTTATTTAAGAAATTAAGACGAGAGGAACAAAGACCGACTGACCTGCTAACCTGATCTTGGTGGTGGGAAGACACAAGGAACTGCAGATGATAGAATCTTGAGCAAAAAGGGTCTAATGAAGGGTCTGATTCAAAATGTCGAATGTCCATTTCCCTTTATAATTGCTTCCTGACCCACTGAATTCCTCCAGTAGTATGTTGAGGGGCAACCTTTTCACTCAGAGGGTGGTGTGTACATAGAGCGAGCGGACAGAGGTCGTTGAGGCAGGTACTACAACACCATTTAAAAGACACTTGCATGGGTACATGGATAGGGAAGGCTTAGAGGGATGTAGGCCAAACACGGGCAAATGGGATTCACTTAGATGGGGCATCTGGGTCAACATGGACAAGTTGGGTTAGAAAAGAGTAACAACAATAAACAAAGACCCTACTCGTATTGGCAGGCACCATAGAGTGTCCCAACGTTTCAAAAATGTATTGAGAGTTTAGCTCAGAGGCACTAGTGTAGTATTTCTACGTTTGCTAATTAGTCACGTGACGACTCTGGTGCACTGCACAGGTGAGGTCTGCAGCACGGTTTCACCAGGTTGCACACAAACTGAAGCATTTCACTATACCTCGGTACACATAACAATAAATGATCATTGAATCATTCAAAAGCAGCATTATCAGAGTCACACAGCATGGAAACAGGCCCTTCGGCCCAACTTGCATGGCCCAACTTGCATGTCACAACTTTGGCCCAACCAACATGCCCCATCTAAACTAGTCCCACCTGCCTGCATTTGGCCCATATCCCTCTAAACCAAGGTTCCCCAACCTGGGGTAAATGTCCCCCCAGGGGGTAAATGTGTTGATTCTGAATTTGTACATAATTTGTCTCATTGACTGACTGTGTTTGGTTCTGGTATACCGGTATCTGTTCATCATTAGTTGTTCATAAATAGGTGAAATAACATTGTTATGTGCTATTAAAGTTGCCTGGGGTAAACGGGATGAAAAAGGTTGGCATAAATCTTTCCTATCCATGTACTTGTCCAAATGTTTTTAAACATTGTGATAGCCCCTTCATCAACAACCTCCTCTGGCAGCTCATTCCTATACCTACCACACTCTGTGTGAAAAAATTGCCGCCCAAGTTCCTACAAAATCTTTCCCCCCCTCACCTTAAATCTATGTCCTCTGGTTTTTGATTCCCCAACTCTGGGAAAAAGACTCAGTGCATTTACACTATCTATTCCTCTCATGATTTTATACAGCTCTATAAGATCACCCCTCATCCTCCTGTGCCCCAAGGAATAAAGTCGTAACCTGCTCAATCTCTCCCTTTAGCTCAGGCCCTCTGGTCTTGGCATCTGAGAGTTCAAATATATCACATCCCCATTATCTGCTTTACTGGTTACAATCTCAAACACTAACAGCTTTGTCAAACATGATTTTCCTTTTATAAATCCATGTCGATTCTTCTCATGCCTGTTCTTATTTTCCATAGTCCCAGTTAAATTTTTATGATAATAACTCTTAAGGGCCTGTCCCACTTACGCGGTTTTTTTCGGCGACTTACCGGCACCCGTCATAGTCGCAGCAGAATGCCGAAAATTTTTGACATTTCATTTCAATTCAATTCAATTCAATTCAATTCAATTCAATTCAATTCAACTTTAATGTCATTTCACAGATACAAGTATGGGTACAACGAAATGCAGTTTAGCGTCAGTCCGTAGTAATAGTGCAATATAGAAATAAAAATACAGAATAAGCAAACAATGTGGACGGAGAGACTAGAGAAATCTATCAGCGGCGGGACTCCGAGTTCAGCAATGTGATGGTATTATTGTAGAAGCTGTTCCTCATCCTACTAGTACGAGACCTGAGGCTCCTGTACCGCCTCCCTGATGGGAGGAGGGCAAACAGTCCATGGTTGGGGTGGTAGGGGTCTTTGATGATCTTCCCGGCCCGTCTCAGACACCGTTTTCGGTGGAGGGCATCCATGGCAGGGAGCGGGGCACCGATGATGTGCTGCGCGGTTTTCACCACCCGTTGTAGTGCCTTCCTGTCCGCTATGGTGCAACTGCTGTACCATACCGTGAAGCAGGTGGTCAGGATGCTTTCGATGGTACAGCGGTAAAAGTTGTTCAGGATCTGGGGGGACAGGTGAGCTTTCTTGAGCCTCCTCAGGAAGTAAAGGCGCTGCTGCGCCTTTTTGATCAGCTTGGAGGTGTTGAGGGACCAGGACAGATCCTCCGAGATGTGTACCCCGAGGAATTTGTAGCTGGAGACGCGCTCCACCTCAGTCCCGTTTATATGGATGGGGGTATGTCTGCCCCCTCTGATCTTCCTGAAGTCAACAATAATTTCCTTCGTCTTCTTGGAGTTGAGGACGAGGTTATTGTTGGCACACCAGGTTGTCAGGTGCTGGACCTCCTCTCTGTAGGCTGACTCGCCATTGTCACTGATCAGTCCTACCACCGTGGTGTCGTCGGCAAATTTAATGATGGCGTTGGATCCGTACTTAGGGATGCAGTCGTGGGTGAAGAGGGAGTAGAGGAGAGGGCTGAGCACACAGCCCTGTGGCACGCCGGTGTTCAGTGTTATAGTGGAGGAGGTGAGGTTGTTGACCCTAATAGACTGCGGTCTGTTGGTGAGGAAATCCAGTGTCCAGTTGCAGAGGGAGGTGGAGATGCCAAGTCCGCTGAGTTTGGTGATCAAGCTGGCGGGGATGACAGTGTTAAAGGCAGAGCTGAAATCAATGAACAGCATCCTGATGTAGGTGTTATTGCTGTCCAGGTGGGTCAGGGCAGAGTGTAGGGCCGCCGATATGGCGTCCTCTGTAGACCTGTTGGGCCGGTAGGCAAACTGATGGGGGTCCAGTGTGGGGGGGAGGCTGGCTTTGAGGTGAGCCAAGATCAGCCGCTCAAAGCACTTTGCGATGACAGGGGTGAGTGCCACTGGGCGGAAATCGTTGAGACTCCCTGTAGCTGATTGTTTGGGCACTGGCACAATGGTTGATGTCTTGAGGCAAGTGGGGGCAACACCCTGGGCCAGTGACAGATTGAAAATGTCAGTGAAGACCAGGGATAGTTGTCCAGCACATGCCCTGAGCACCCGCCCGGGGATGCCGTCGGGGCCGGCAGCTTTGTGCGCATTCACCTTGCTCAGTGCATCTTGTACAGCAGAGGTGGAGAGACTGAGGGGTTGAAAATCCAGCGGCAAACAGAAAAAGGTACGACTCTGTGATGCCTGTATGGTCGTGAGTAGTCGCCCAAAGAGTCTACCTTTTTCTGGTCGCCGCTAGATTTTCAACATGTTGAAACTTTTCGGCCACCTGCTGTGACTATGACAATAATAATAATAATACATTTTATTTATAGGCGCCTTTCAAGAGTCTCAAGGACACCTTACAAAAATTTATCAGGTAGAGGAAAAACATGTAAGGGGAATGAAATAAATAGTAGAGACATGACTAGTACACAAAGTAAAGACAGAATTCAATTCAAAACACAATATGAGGCAATTAATGCACAGATTAAAAGGGAGGGGGACATGGGGCTAAGGATAGGCAGAGGTGAAGAGATGGGTCTTGAGGCGGGACTGGAAGATGGTGAGGGACACGGAATTGCGGATCAGTTGGGGGGAGGGAGTTCCTATTTAGGAGTTCCTAAACGTTGCCTATTTCCTTCGCTCCATAGATGCTGCTGCACCCGCTGAGATTCTCCAGAAATTTTGTCTGCGTAGGAGATAAAGGTTCAGTGTGTCTATATACCATAGACCATATATATATACAATAAATAAACAGATCAAGTGCAATAGTAATAATAGACTGTTATTATTCAGAGTTTGTTTGATGTTCTGTTTGATAGCCTGATGGCTGTGGGGAAGTAGCTGTTCCTGAACCTGGATATTCCAGATTTCAAGCTCCTGTACCTTCTTCCCGATGGCAACGGAGAGATGAGTGTGTGGCCAGGATGGTGTGGGTCTTTGATGTTGGCAGCCTTTTTGAGGCAGCGAGTGCGATAAGTCCCTTCGATGGTGGGGAGGTAGGAGCTGATGATGGACTGGGCAGTGGAGTCTAATGTCTGCTTCCCAAATCCCATCTCATGAACAGATCCACCATCTGCATTTGTCCTTTCAATTTATGATTTGGCTAAATGCCCAGAATTATTTTTATTTGACTGCAAGACCAAGCCTTGCAGTTTATAGCAGACATTTAGAAGGATACGTATAGTTGCAGCTTTTTTTTAATGTAGTTACTTGTTATATTTCAGATCTTTCACTTCTAGTTGATTCCTTATGTATAAGTTCAGCAGGGGCTGTATTTTGCTGCCAAATGTTGGCCGTTTTATTGATTTTGGCAAGGCCATGTTTGGGCACCATATCTACTGATCTCACTGTTCTCTTTGAGGCATTATCTTTTATATTTGTGTGAAGACCAAAAAACATAAAGAAAATGAATATCTTACAATCTGGGGAGCAAAAAAACCATGGTTACGGAGAAGATGAGAAGAAAGTTTGTTCCACTGGTGACCTTTGATGGATAGTCAATTCAATGAGAGAGACACACTTCATAATTGGTTGGATTCAAGGCGTATATGTTCAAAAAGCCCAGAGTTTAGCAGAGTCAAGGAACTGTAGATGTCAGAGACTTGAGGGAAATGCAAAGTGCTGGAGGAGCTGTCTTGATGGTGCAGAGTTAGAATTGCTGCCTTACAGCGCAAGTGACCCCGGTTTGACCCTGACTACCTGTGCTGTCTGTATGGAGTTTATACATGAACTAACTGATTTTTCTCTGGTAGTTCCAGTTTCCTACCACACTAAAAAGATGTACAGATTTGTAGGCATATTGGCCTAGTATCATTGTAAATTGTCCTAAGTGTTTGCAGGATAGCGTTAGTGTGCGGGGATCGCTGGTCAGCACAGACCCGGTGGGCCGAAGGGCCTGTTTCCATGCTGTATCTCTAAACTAAACTAAACTAAACCCAGCAGGTCAGGCAGCAACTCTGGATGAAATGGAAGATGACGTTTCAGGTTGGGGCCCTTCCTCAGAGTGTGAAGAAGAGTCCTGACCCAAAATATGGCCTATCCATGTCCTTCTGAGATGCCTTCTCACCCGCTGAGTTCCCCAGCATTTTGTAATTTGCTGTAGAGTTTAGCACTTGAGCTTGGAACATACATGGTTTTAGTATAATACCATAATATAATTTCTGCATCGACGATTATTCAGGCCTAAACATGGCGTAATGATTTTTTTCTGGTAAAAATATTTCCAAATATATTGATAGTTTGTAACTTCAGATGTATGGGAAATATGATTAGTGGGGTGAATGGATGAGTCCAAAGATATAAATTCAAATCTTTATTACCAGTTGTCAATTGAGTTCCAATAATTAGTGCTCATCCAATATCAAGATTATCACTATAAGAATATTGGTGCTTTGAGTTATGCCCCTGTCCCACGTAGGAAACCTGAACGGAAACCTCTGGAGACTTTGTGCCCCACCCAAGGTTTCCGTGCAGTTCCCGGAAGTTGCAGGTGGTTGCCGGAGGTTGCAGGTAGTGGAAGCAGGTAGGGAGACTGACAAAAACCTCCGGGAACCGCACGGAAACCTTGGGTGGGGCGCAAAGACTCCAAAGGTTTCCATTCAGGTTCCCTAAGTGGGACAGGGGAATTACACTTGTTAACTATTTAGAACAAGAGGTAGAGATTCATACCAAGTCAGATTAAAGCTGGAACATGGCATGGAAAAAGGCCCTTCAGCCCAGACAGTCCAAGCCAACCATTCATCACCCATTCATCACCCATTCGCACTGGTTCTGAAGAAGGATCTCGACCCAAAATGTCACCTCTTCCTTTTCTCCAGAGATGATGTCTGACCCGATGAGTTAAGGGCCGGTCCCACTGTACGAGGTAATTCTAGAGTTCTCCCGAGTTTCCTCTGATTCAAACTGGGAGAATTATGGTAATAGCCGTTCGTAGGTACTCGGGGCTCTCGTGGACATTTTTCACGGTGCTGAAAAAACTTCACGAGCTTTCCGCGTTTCCCGAGTACCTGCCGTTAGCGTTCCGAGCTGCCAAGAGACGTCCCGAGCTCCGACGTACCCTCTACGTACATTCTACATACTTACCACGAGTTTGATTGTTTTTAAACTAGGGAGAGCTCTTGGGTAAACTTGTATAGTGGGACAGGCCCTTTAGTCCAGCTATTAGTGCCTATCTTCAGTCTAGTTCTATGTTATCCCACATTCGCATCCTACACACAATTTTACAGAAGCCAATTAATCTACAAACCTGCACGTCTTTGGGATGTGGGAGGAATCCGGCGCACCCGGAGAAAGCCCACGTGGTCACAGGGAGAACGTACAAACTCCGCACAGACAGCACCCGTAATAACTAAAGGATCAAACCCGTCTCTCTGGCGCTGTGAGGCAGCAACTCTACCACTGCGCCATGATGCTGTAAAAAATGCTGATGGTTTTAATCCATGACCCTTCATTGGTAACTGAAAAACACCAAACACAGTGTAAGGTGGACGTGAGATTGGTTGGAAATTGTGTCTTGTTGCATGTTCCATATGTTGGATTAATTTGTATTGGCTTGGGTGGTTACACTTGGCAATCCAACAATATACTAGGAGAATGTATCTGAGGGAAGATTTATTGAACACATTTAAGACTGTTTTCCAAGCCAAAAACAAGATCTTGATGAATTAGTTAAATCCAGCTACAAAATGTTCACTGTATTTATGAAGTTGTGTTAATTAATTCATGGCATCAACCAAGATTCAGTTACCATCTCACTCACTTAGTCATAGAGTCATAAAATGATACAGCGTGGATGCAGGCCCTTCGGCCCCACTTGCCCACACTGACCAACATGTCCCAGCTACACTAGACCCACCTGCCAGCATTTGGTCCATATACCTCCAAACCTGTCCTATCCATGGACCTGTCTAACTGTTTCTTAAATGTTGGGATAGTCCCAGCCTCAACTACGTCCTCTGGCAGCTCGTTCCATACCCCCACCACCATTTATGTGAAAAGGTTACCCCTCAGATTCCTATTACATTTTTTCCCCCTTCACATTAAACCTATGTCCTCTGGTCCTCAATTCACCTACTCTGGGCAAGAGACTCTGTGCATCTACCCAATCTATTCCTCTTATGACAAAGATTGAGATTCAAGTCACTCACCAGAGATCTGAGCAGGTAAGATATTATAAAATGTCAATGTCAGAAATAAACAAGCCTGACCTATCCTTTCAGAACTTTGCCTGTTTATATTTTAGACAAAGCAGATAGATGGCATTAAACTAAGAGTTAACATTGAACACAGATACAGTAGATATGTTCAAAGTGATGGGCAGCTTACTTACAACCCAGCGGTATGAATATTGATTTCTCTAAATTCAAGTAACCCTTGCATCCTCTCTCTCTCCGTCCCTCCCCCACCTAAGTCCTTAAACTAGTTTCAAAGTTGGCCTGTCGAGTCTCATTGTCTGTAACTTCTTCTCACCTAGTGACCCGTTTCCTTTATAATCGGTACATTTTTTGTAACTCTTTCATTTATTTGTTCTATATCTCTCCACATCACCCTTTATATCTCTTGATTTCCTTTCCCCGGACTCTCAGTCTGACGAAGGGTCTCGACCCATCCCTTCTATCCAGAGATGCTGTCTGACCCGCTGAGTTACTCCAGCTTTTTGTGTTTATCTTTGGTTTAGACCAGTGTCTGGAGTTCCTTCCTACACATTCAAACTAATGGGGACAGATCCTTGGTTGAAAATGACTTTGCAGTTGGGAACTCATCCCTGTTTGGAGTGGAAATGAATAGCGATGCCATGAATCTCCATGCCGCAAATCACCATGACCTAAATCCTTCCCTTTTAACCCTTCCTTGTGACCTACTTAAGTATACAGTAGCTACAATTCAGAAAGGGACCAATTTTAACAAATCAAAGCTGTAATGTACTATAATGATGGCATTGAGCTGCAGAAAACTGCTCCTTCTGCATTTGGACCTTTTCACAATAATAATATAATCGGGGGGGAAATTTTGGTCACATTTCATCACACACAAGGAACAATTTTAACACACACTAGGGACAAATAATCTACAAACATGTACATCTTTAGAATGTGGGAGGAAACCGCAGTACCCAGAGAAATCCCAAACAGGTCACTTCTTGCTATTGAGGGAGTGCAGCGTAGGTGTACAAGGTTAATTCCTGGTATGGCGGGACTGACATATGCTGAGAGAATGGAGCGACTGGGCTTGTACACTCTGGAGTTTAGAAGAATGAGAGGGGATCTCATTGAAACATATAACATTGTTAAGGACACGCTAGAGGCAGGAAACATGTTCCCGATGTTGGGGGAGTCTAGAACCAGGGGCCACAGTTTAAGAATAAGGGTTAAGCCGTTTGGAACGGAGACAAGGAAACACTTTGTCTCACAGAGAGTCATGAATCTGTGGAATTCTCTGCCTCAGAGGGCGGTGGAGGCTGGTTCTCTGGATACTTTAAAGAGAGAGCTAGATAGGGCTCTTAAAGATAGCGGAGTCAGGGGATATGGGGAGAAGGCAGGAACGGGGTACTGATTGAGGATGATCAGCCATGATCACATTGAATGGCGGTGCTAGCTCGAAGGGCCGAATGGCCTACTCCTGCACCTATTGTCTATTGTCTATCATTTTGCAATTGATCAATCAGATGGCATCTCTAGCAGCCATTTGTAAGGATGTGGTTTAATTTCTGAATTTTATAACATGGTGATTTATTCTACAAAGCATCAGCAGAGTAGTGCCAGTGCCAGGTTATTCATCTTAAAGTGTTAAATACTTTTAGTCTGAATGCCAGTGAAGCAAAGTTGAGCGGTATTTGCACCATTTCCATCATCCGTCTGAAACCTTTAATTGATAATTGTGTTGGCTGTGATTCCGTGATTGTTTTTCACTGGCCTTTTCCAATTTATGTCAAGCTCGGCACTGGATTCTTTGGGCTACTAGTTAGGTTCATAGAGTAGTGTAGTGTTGATTAGTGTCGAGTAACAGTTATCCCTCAATTGACATCATCAGCCTGGAAAAGGACCAGGGTCTCGACCGGAAACGTCACACATTCCTTCTCTCCAGAGATCCTGCCTGTCCCACTGAGTTACTCCAGCTTTTTGTGTCGATCTTCCCAAGCCGAAATGTTGTCTGTCCATTCCCTCCGCAGATGCTTCCTGACCCCTGAGATTATTTTTGTTTAGTTCAGAGATACAGCACGGAAACACCCAGTCTGCGCCGACCAGCGATCCCCGCACATTAAACTACCCTACACACACTAGGGACTATTAATCTACAAACATGTGCATCTTTGGAGTGTGGGAGGAAACCGCAGCACCCGGAGAAATCCCACACAGGTCATGGGGAGAACGTACAAACTCCGTACAGACAGCACCCGTAGTCAGGATCGAACCTGGATCACTGGCGCTGTGAGGCAGCAACTCTACCGCTGCGCCACCGCGCTTGATGGAAGTAGAAACATTGAGAATGAGTTTTTAATATTTTTCACATTGGCTCCTGCAACTGGCAATTGAAAGATGATGATAATCCACTTGTATGTTTCTCACAAGGCAGAATCCAAGTCTAAAACATACATTTTCATGTAGAGATCGTTCATCATTGAGTCATAAAATAAAAATGTGTTAATATCTGCCAGGATGTGAAGTAGTATTTTCAAATGAGATACACTTCTAAAGATAATAAAACTGTGTTGTTCATATTTTAAACTCTTGTCAGCTCCATTTGGGAAGTGGGAGGAGACCGGAGCATCCGGAGAAAACCCAAGCGGTTACATGTAGAACGTGCAAACTCCATACAGACAGCACCCTGCAGTCAGCTGACAAGGGCAGTCCGTGTCTCTGCCACTGTAAGGCAGCAACTTTAACGCTGCATCACCATGCTGCCCTTGCAAGCTGAGCATTTGTTTTATTTGTGTGCAAAACTATAACATATGCATGACAGAACACAGCCACGGCATAATAGACAGTAGACAATAGGTGCAGGAGTAGGACATTCGGCCCTTCAAGCCAACACTGCCATTCAATGTGATCATGGCTGATCATCCCCAATCAGTACCCCGTTCCTGCCTTCTTCCCATATCCCCTGACTCCGTTATTTTTAAGAGCCCTATCTAGCTCTCTCTTGAAAGCATCCAGAGAACCTGCCTCCACCGCCCTCCGAGGCAGAGAATTCCACAGGCATGACATAAAGTGTACAATGATGTGTAGTACATGTTCAATCGTCACCCATTCCTTCTCTCCAGAGATGCTGCCTGTCCTGCTGAGTTGCGGGACTGTCCCACTTAAGCGATTGTTTAGGCGACTACAGGGGTGTCGCCCGTATGGCCGTGAGTCGTCTCCTCAGTCGCTCAACGAGTCGTAGCGTCTTTCTGGTCACCGCTGGATTTTCAACATGTTGGAACATTTTCGCCGACAGTGGTGACCGTGGATTCGACACCAATGAGCATAGCTTGACGTAGGTGCTGTCGTAGGTTGTCGCCAGGTACTAACTTTGGTGAATTCCATTGTCATAGTCGCCGGCGGACACCTAAAAATCACCTAAGTGGGACAACCCCATAACTCCAGCTTTTTGTGTCTACATGTTGAACCGTTATGCTCTTGCAGGGAGGATACATGACATACAGTATTTATGCAAGGGCTGCAATAGTTTTCTTTGGAAGGGATATTTGATGTATTCATTTAGTCACTGATAACCGGAGAGATTTGTATTGTTTAAATTTAGAAACAACTGCCATTGTGAATTCTTAAAGACTTTATTATGTACATTTCAATCACAATGTTATCAGCTTTTATAGACAAGGGGGAGACATAGAAGTTATGTGAAAATACTCTGAGTAAACATCTTTTGTCATGCTATTGTTACGTTTGAACTTGTCAACTTCAGGACATGAGCTAAAAATCAGCTGAAGTCATGGAACTTTAAACACTAGAGGGAGAAGTGGATTTAACTGTACTTGGTCACTCTCCCCGTGATATTGACAGAAGCAATAGCAGCACCAGTGTAGCGAGAGGAACAGGTAACAGAGGATGGGTCACAGTTTAAGGATAAGGGAGAAATCTTTTAGGACCGAGATGAGGAAAACATTTTTCACACAGAGAGTGGTGAATCTCTGGAATTCTCTGCCACAGAAGGTAGTTGATGCCAGTTCATTGGCTATATTTAAGGGAGTTAGATGTGGCTAAAGGGATCAGGGGGTATGGAGAGAAGGCAGGTACAGGATACTGAGTTGGATGATCAGCCATGATCATATTGAATGGCGGTGCAGGCTCGAAGAGCCGAATGGCCTACTCCTGCACCTATTTTCTATGTTTCTATCTTTCTATGACACAAAAAGCTGGAGTAACTCAGCAGGTCAAGCAGCATCTCTGGAGAAAGGGAATAGGTGATGTTTCGGGTCGAGACACTTCTACACACTGAGAGTCAGGGGGAAAGGGAAACGAGAGATATTGACGGTGATGTGCAGAGATATAGAACAAATGAATGAAAGGTATGCTGATACAGGCAATCTTTAGATGTGGCCTAGGTGAAATTGTGTTACAGACAGTGAGACTCAACGAGACAACAGCTAATTTTCTGCAGCATGGTCCAATGATATTTGTTCCCAGGAGAATAGATCCTGTGTGGGACAATGTATTTCTGATGCATAATAGAGTCCTTATATAGCTTACACCCCAACCATATGAAGATTGAATTCTTTAATTTGAGGTAACTTTTAATCATGGCTGATCTATTTTTCCCTCTCAACCCCATTCTCCAGACTTCTCCCCATAACCTTTGACACCCATACAAATCAAAAACCTGTTAATCTCCACTTATTTTTCCAATGACTTGAATTCCACAGCAGTCTGTGGCAATGAATTCCACAGATTCACCACCCTCTGGGTAAAGACATTTCTCCTCATCTCCGTTCTGAAGGTATGTCCTTTTATTCTGAGACTCTAACCTCTGGTTCTGGACTCTCCCTCTAGTGGAAACATCCTTTCCATGTCTACACGATCAAGGCCTTTCATTATCCAGGAGGTTTCAATGAGGTACCCCTTCATCCTTCTAAATTCCAGCAAGTAGGGGCCCTCAGCCTTCAAACATTCCTGATACATTAATACATTATTCTCCACTGGACCCTCCGCAGAGCCAACTCATCCTTCCTCAAGAATGAAGTCTGAAGAAGGGTCTCGAGCTGAAACGTCACCCATTCCTTCTCTCCAGAGATGCTGCCTATCTTCGATTTAAACCAGCATCTGCAGTTCTTTCCTACACATCCTTCCTCAGAAATGGAGCCCACGACTGCTCTCAATATGTGACCTCACCCAGCGCCTAATAAAGCCTTAGATTCACACTCAAGTCTCAAAGCAAGTCTCAAAACACAACTGCACACAAACACACACAACTTTAGGCCTGAGGCAACGGCACTAAAAGTATGTTCTCTTAATGGATTATTTAATGTTAAACGTCTGACTTTAAACTTTAGAGATACAGTGAGGAAACAGCCATTCGGCCCACCGAGTACGTGCCGACCAGCGATCCCCGCAAAGTAACACTCCCACACACTGGGGACTATTTATGATTTTACCGAAGCCAATTAACCTACAGACCTGCATGTCTTTGGAGTTTGGGAGGAAACCGCAGCACGCAGAGAAAACCTACGCGATCACGGGAAGAACAGACATTACAAATTCCGTACAGACAGCACCTATAGTCGGGATCAAACCTGGATCTCTGGCACTGTAAGGCAGCCACTACACCACTGCAACTAGACACCACCCTCCCAACTACACACTTCACACATAACAAGTCTCTTATAAATTGTTTGGCTGATCTTTATTCTGATCGGGTTAGCGTTCTCAAGTTTAAGCAATCTGAGGTATTTAGTGACAACACTGTATTAGCCAATAAGTTAGAAGTGGAACAATCTCTATGTTTATTTGGAAGCAATCTTTGCACAGCATATAACCAATTTGGCTGGGAAATGGAGACGATGCAGATAGTGGAATCCTGAGCAAAAAACAAAGTGCTGGAGTAACTCAGCAGGTTAGACAAGATGTCTGGGGTATCAGGGGTTATGGGGAGAAAGCAGGAGAATTGGGTTAGGATGGAGAGATAGATCAGCCATGATTGAATGGCAGAGTAGACTTGATGGGCCGAATGGCCTATTTCTGCTGCTGTCACTTGTGAACATGTACGAACGAATGGCGCTTTGGGACAAGGATCTTTCTTCAGATTCTTCAGATGATTTCAGAAAATAGAATTTCTGCGAAGAGTGAAGAAAATATCCATTCAAGAGTTGGATATAGCTCAGAGTGCTAACGGAATCAAGGGATATGGGGAGAAAGCAGGAATGGGGTACGGATTCTGAATGATCAGCTGTGATCACATTGAATGGCGGTGCTGACTCGAAGGGCCGAATGGCTTACTCCTGCACCTATTTTCTATGTTTCTATGTTTCTAAAATAAAACCTGCAACTTCCCCCAATAAAATGGCCATATTTACCCATAGTTACACAAAAACAATCAATGTTGCAACACGACAACATGCTTTCCATGGCGCATTCGTACAAGTTAGTACGAGTCTATAGAGACTTGCCGCACTTCCTCCGTCACCTGAGGAAGTGGATGCATTGGTGTGTCTTCTTGCCTGTCAGGAATTGGGAAGAAGCTTGTTGTCCTCTCCCCTCACATTTCCTTTCAAACGTCCAGTCTGAAAAAAGGTCTCGACCCGAAACGTCACCCATTCCTTCTCTCCGGAGATGCTCCAGCATTTTGTGTCTATCTTCGATTTAAACCAGCATCTGCAGTTCCTTCCCACACACTCAGCGGCTGTTTTGCTGTTTCATCATGAGATCACTTCTCTCTCCATATTTCAGGCTTTGTGGAACAAATTACAGGCAGTTTTGAGCCCTGTAAGCTTTTCGAAGCCTCTTGACACCAATTGCCTCTAAGTGTTCTTTCATTATGAGCTCTGTCACTAATTTTGAAGGGAAGCTCCCCATCATCGCATTGCACCACCGTAGGCAGGCCTGAGAACAGAGTTAGCTAATTCTATGTGAGCCCGGCCCCAAGTCATTAGTCTGCGCTTGTGCACGTTAAGCTTGGACACTGATTTTCTCTGGTTGTATTGACAAGTTAGCTAGGCCATTTCCTATATCCTACAGCAGGCAGTGAAGAAAGCGAATGGCATGTTGGCCTTCATAACAAGGGGAGTCGAGTATAGGAGCAAAGAGGTCCTTCTGCAGTTGTATAGGGCCCTAGTGAGACCACACCTGGAGTATTGTGTGCAGTTTTGGTCCCCTAATTGGAGGAAGGACATTCTTGCTATTGAGGGAGTGCAGCGTAGGTTTACAAGGTTAATTCCCGGGATGGCGGAACTGTCATATGCTGAGAGAATGGAGTGGCTGGGCTTGTACACTCTGGAGTTTAGAAGGATGAGAGGGGATCTTATTGAGACATGTAAGATTATTAAGGGTTTGGACACGGTGCAGGCATGAAACATATTCCCGATGTTGGGGGAGTCCAGAACCAGGGGCCACAGTTTAAAAATAAGGGGTAAGCCATTTAGAATGGAGACGAGGAAACACTTTTTCACACACAGAGTTGTGGGTGTGGAATTCTGCCTCAGAGGGTGGTGGAGGCCGGTTCTCTGGATACTTTCAAGAGAGAGCTAGATAGAGCTCTTAAAAATAGTGGAGTCAGGGGATATGGGGAGAAGGCAGGAATGAGGTACTGATTGGGGATGATCAGCCATGATCACATTGAATGGCAGTGCTAGCTCAAAGGGCCCAATGGCCTACTCCTGCACCTATTGTCTATTGTTCCCAATTTTTGAAAATGATTCCATTGAAAACATGAATACAATTGATAAAGACATCCGTTTTTCATGCATTACTGCCTCTATTGTTTTTCACTCGTTACTGCCTCTAGTGTCTTGATAGAAGTTTATTAACGTCTCATTTTTAGTGGATCTGGTTATTCTTGGAGGAAACATTAGAATGAGCATAATCGTAAAAGCCTTTTGGTTTTATTTTTGCAAACCCTATTGAACAACAAAATTCTGTCAATTGTTGGCAGGAGATAAAGTAGGATAAAAATCCATTAGAAATTTGGACAGAGGAATGACAAATGGAGTTTAATCCAGATAAATGTGATGGTGATGAAGGGTCTCGACCTGAAACATCACCGAATCCTTCTCTCCAGAACGGCTGCCTGACCCATTGAGTTACTCCAGCATTTTGTGTCAATTCTCAAATGTGAGATAATGTCTTTTGGGGAAGTCGTGTTCATGGAAATGATTCCAGGAATATTCCTTGAATGATTCCTTGAAATGATTCGAGGAAAGTATGCAGCACCCTACGGAGCATAGAGGAACCATGGTGTCATGTTTACAGAGGAACCATGGAGTGCGAGCCCAGAGCTCTACTAAAGGAGCAACACAAGTGTATAGGTTGTAAAGAAGGAGTAGTACATGCTTGTCTTTTATTTAGATGGGAGATCGAGTATAAAAGTTTGTAAGTCATGTTGCAGATGTATTAAGCTTTGGTTAGGTCATGTTTGCGAGATTGTGTGCAGTGGTGGTCACACCATATAAAGGATGTGAGGGATTTGAAGAAGGTGCACAAGAGCTACACCACGACACTGCCTGGGTTTGAATGTATCAGCTACACAGAGAGATTGGACCAACTTAGATCATTTTCACTAGAGCATGGGAGGCTGGGTGGCAGTAAAGATTGTAAAATGTCCCTAGGGTGTAGGATAATGCTCATGTATGGGGATCGCTGGTTGGCTCAGACTCAGTTGGCCTAAAGGCCTATTCCTGCACTGTATCTCATTCAAGTTCAAGTTCACATTTAGTGTCACATGCAACTAGGTACAGTGATATTTATGTTACCACACAGCCATACAAGTAAAGAGAACACAACACACAATATAATTTAACATAAACATCCACCACAGTGGAATCAGCATTCTTCATTGTGATGGAAGACAATAAAGTTCTGTCATCTAAACTAACACTAAACTACTTTATATCACTCTCAGCAGTGAGTCTTTCTGCTTGTCTTCTCATCATATCTGTCCCAGCCCCCCAGTGTCCAATATTAGAGACCACCTTCTCTACTTTGCTGTTGGTGCAGAGGAAGGTTTCTTCCACAATTCAAAGAGGGACTAACACATTATGACGGCTTTCCTTTAGACTTTACGATACAGCACGGAATCAGGCCCTCCGGCCCACTGAGTCCGCACCGACCAGCGATCACCCCTTACACTAACACTATCCTACAAACTAGGGACAATTTCACAATTTCACCAAAGCCAATTAACCTACAAGCTTTGGAGCGTGGGGGGGGAAACCAGAGCATCCGTAGAAATCCCATGTGGTCACAGGGAGAACGTACAAACACCGTACAGAGAGCACCCATAGTCAGGATCGAACCCGGTTCACTGGCGCTGTGAGGCAGCAATTCTACCGCTGCGCCACTGTAAAGCCATGTTTTCTTTTAAATGAAAAAATCTCTAAAGCATCTTATAATTGTCTTTCAAATACAAGACAAGACCGTGACATACATGTCACTGCATGTCATGTTGTCACATGCGGGCGGAGCACCAAGGCAAATTCCTTGTATGTGAATTATTTCTTCATCCAATGCCCTACCCAGGCACTGGCATTATCTGATGTGGACGTTAATTCTGTGGCAGGTTACTAAATTAGCTCATAAAACGCATCTTGACCTTCAAAGAGCCAGTAATTTAGCTAAGGTGAGATCAAAGGATTAGTAGAACTCAGTGTTTAACTGGCTGCCCAACAGAGGTCATCACACAATATCCAAACTGTGCAGGAAAGCCATGTTAAACAGGGGCAAAACAAAAATGACACAGAACAGTTTATAAAGTTATCTTGCTCACCAGCCTGTTCTGTGTTGCACCTGGAAGGGTATAATGTGCTTTAGGTAGACAAAAGTGCTGGAGAAACTCAGCGGGTGCAGTAGCATCTATGGAGCAAAGGAAATAGGCAACGTTTTGGGCCGAAACCCTTCTTAGCAGTTTATTGTGTTTTAACTCTCTCTTTTGGCTTGAAGCGGCTATACTCTGGGAGAGTTTGTCGGAAGGAAGGAACTGCAGATGCTGGTTTGAACCGAAGATAGACACAACATGCTGGAGTAACTCAGCGGGACAGGCAGCCTCTCTCGAGGGAAGGAATGGGTGACGTTTCAGGTCGAGACCCTTCTGCACACTGGAAACGTCACCCATTCCTTCTATCCAGAGATGCTGCCTGTCCCGTTGAGTTACTCCAACATTGTGTGTCTATCTTCCCCTGGGAGAATAATGCTGCAAATGGTTTCTTTCATCGATTCATTGGAGAATCATGCTGCCGCCCAGAGTGGTCTGAGTTTGGAGTTTGGTTTGGGTATGAGCCCACCTGTAATGCAAGAGTGCACAATTTGAGTGTCTTTTTCTTTGCCAATTGAAACTGAAAAAAGCAGGAAGCTCGACAGAAGGTGTGGAGCTACTTATAACTTCAAACCTGCCGCCAGCCATTGGAACACTTTGTGTTTGTGTTTGTGTGCTCTTGGGCAGATCTCTGCTTTCTCCGAACTGCACAACGAGTGTAACTTCACACTGCCAATTCATGCCCAACGTTAAAGCAGGTATTATAACCATATAACCATATAACAATTACAGCACGGAAACAGGCCATCTCGGCCCTACAAGTCCGCGCCGAACAATTTTTTTTTCCCCTTAGTCCCACCTGCCTGCACTCATACCATAACCCTCCATTCCCTTCTCATCCATATGCCTATCCAATTTATTCTTAAATGATACCAACGAACCTGCCGCCACCACTTCCACTGGAAGCTCATTCCACACCGCTACCACTCTCTGAGTAAAGAAGTTCCCCCTCATGTTACCCCTAAACTTCTGTCCCTTAATTCTGAAGTCATGTCCTCTGGTTTGAATCTTCCCTATTCTCAAAGGGAAAAGCTTGATCACATCAACTCTGTCTATCCCTCTCATCATTTTAAAGACCTCTATCAAGTCCCCCCTTAACCTTCTGCGCTCCAGAGAATAAAGACCTAACTTATTCAACCTATCTCTGTAACTTAGTTGTTGAAACCCAGGCAACATTCTAGTAAATCTCCTCTGTACTCTCTCTATTTTGTTGACATCCTTCCTATAATTGGGCGACCAAAATTGTACACCATACTCCAGATTTGGTCTCACCAATGCCTTGTACAATTTTAACATTACATCCCAGTGTTGTATTGTGTTAAAATGAAACCTGCCATAAACTGCAGAGCGAGCAGTGCGGAATTTGTAGACGAGAAAAGTGCGGGACCTCACTCCGTTCCCTGCTGTTGGTGTCCAAGGCGTATCGTGGTCCTATAAGCTGCTTAATCAGTTTAAGGAAGATAGACACAAAATGCTGGAGTAACTCGGCGGGTCAGGCAGCATCGCTGAGAAAAAGGATGGGTGACGTTTAGCGATGAACAGCTAACAATGAACCATTCTACATTTCCATCATTAGCATCTGCTTTTATCTGTGGATCTCACACCTTACCCTTCCATATCTCTAGGCTCACTCTCCCTTATTCTGAGTCTGTAAAAGGGTCTTGACCCGAAACGTCACCTATTCCTTCTCTCCAGAGATGCTGCCTGTCCCGCTGAGTTACTCCAGCTTTTTGTGTCTATCTTCGGTTTAAACCAGCACCTGCAGTTCCTTCCTGACTATATACTAATCTCAATGCAGGCAGGCATGCTGGTGAACAAGGAGTGGTTTACCACATCGCTATACCATATGTATAACACAGATAGGCTGTTTGCTTTAGACTCTGTCCTATGTCCATCTCACTTCAATCAAGGATGAAGTGGAAAGAGTACCATTGCCAAATCTCCATGGGTGATCGCAATGCAGGCATGTTCTTAGGTTTCAGACGCATCAGAGTTCAAACCAAACCACACCAACCTAAAATAATCTCAACTCAACTCAACCCAACCCAACTGAAATACCCCAACTAAAATGTGTTTTGCTTTAAAGGCACTCCACTGAAAGTTTTAACTCTCTTTGCTCTTAAAAAGAGCTGTGCATTGTTGCATTGATCTTCATCTAGACGTGCTCGTTACCAATTAAAACCTGCATCTTAAAATCCTGATTCAGCTGTTTTTCATTTTTGCCAACTTTGATCATGCACGTTGTGTTATTTTCTGTGTAAACCACTTCACAGGCCCGTCAGCTCCCACAGAATGAGGTTTAACACAAGCATCCAGCTTAATCTTCGGTCTGGTATTCAACATGCAAGCTGCTGCATTATGACCTTTTATTTGTCACTTATATCGCTGGGCTGCTTTAAATTTACTTTGGTGTTTTGGATGGGTGCTTTGTATCTCTCACAGGTAAGTAATGCAGGAATACTCTTCTGGGGGGTTCTGGAGAGCAAGTATGTATGTTGTGGGCTGGAGGGACTGGTTTCCAGAGGACTAGTATGGACATTGTGGGCCGAATGGATTCTTGGGCTGGCAGCTCAGTCACTCAAGCCCGTTGTGCTGGCAGCTCACTCACGGCTGGTGGGCTGGCAGTTGACTCACGGCTATTCCTTGAAATTCCATTTCAAGCAGGGTGCAAAGCCACCAAATTCAAGTGCAGTTTCTTACCATTTCAAGCAGGGTGCATGGCCACTAAAGTCAGCAAGTCGTGACCTCTCCCTCCTCCATCTTGCAGAGACTGAGCCACGCCCACACTTCTGGGTTTTATAGTCCCTCCCCCTCCCACCAGAAGGGGTGTGGCCTTCATGGTGTGATTGACAGGAGAGAGAATCTCAACATTTTTAAACACTAATTACTCTTTTATTTTTCATTGATGGGAAAAATCCTCGGCACCTGATGAGCAGAGGGGGACTCTGAGTAAGATGGCCAAAAATCACAGCCGTACGTGGTAGCGTTTTTTCTAAAATCAATATAAAGCGCTAACAGCAAGTGGTCAAGTTTAGACTTTTAATTATATAGAAGGCAAGGCAACTTTAATTAGGCCAGGCGACTTTAATTAGGCCAGGTGACTTTAATTAGGCCAGGCGACTTTAATTAGGCTAGGCAACTTTAATTAGGCAATGCAACTTTAATTTGGCATGGCAACTTTAATTAGGCATGGCAACTTTAATTAGGCAACACAGCTTCAGCATTTCCAAACCAAAGGCAACACTGCTTTAGCATTTCCAAACTATATTTTCAAACCACATTAAGGGCACGGACAGGTCAGTAAAACCACTCACAGTTTAGTAGACATGTGTTCAATGTTATTCACAGCTCAGACTGAGAGACGTGACCCTCTCGCTCCCCCATCTTGCAGAGACTGACCTGAGGCACTCAGCACTTCCAGGTTTTATAGTCCCTCCGGAAAGGGCGTGGCCTTCAGGAGAGAGAATCTCAACATTTTTTAAACACTAATAACTCTTTTATTTTTCATTGATGGGAAAAATCCTCTTGTCCGGCGCAGCGGAGGGGACTCTGAGTAAGATGGCCAAAAATCACAGCCGTAAATGGCAGCGTTATTTCTAAAATCAATATACAGAACAACAGGAAGTGGTCAAGATCAGACCTTTAGTAATATAGATGGCCCAAATGCAAGCAAATGAAATGATCTTAGATAGTGTAAATTGGACAGCCAACTCTCTCTATGTCTCGATATAAGTATTTAGTCAGAGTGTTTTATATCTCACGCCCAATTTCAACTGAGAGGATCACTTTCTTCCTCTCTTGAATTGCAATATTGATTATGTTTCTGCACTCTCTGGACTTTACCATCTAATTTGGTAATATTATTGGCCCGAAAAACATCTCCATACGTTCAGCATCTTGAGCAAAGTATCCTCATTTCTTGTTGCAACCTCAGGCGGCAGAGCAATGCAGCGGGTAGAGCTGCTGCCTCACGGTGTCAGAGACCCGGGTTCGATCCTGGCCTCGAGTGCTGTCAGTGTGTGGAGTTTGCCCCTTCTCCATGTGACTGGGTGGGTTTCCTCCGGGTGCTCCAGTTTCCTTCCACACTCAAAGATGTGCGGGCTTGTAGGTTAATTAGCCACTATAAGTTGCCCCTATTGTGTAGGGAGTGGATGAGAAAGTGGGATAACATGGAACTAGTGCGAATGGGTGATCGATGGTCGGTGTGGACTTGCTGGGTCTGTTTCCATGCTGTACCACTCGAATGAAAATTTGATGGCTTCAAATTTAAGATGAATTCCAATTTTGTTTTAACCAAAGACCCACCTACAAACCTGCACGTCTTAGGAGGGTGGGAAGAAACCGGAGCACCCGGAGAAAACCTACGCAGGTCACGGGGAGAAGGTACAAACTCTGTACGGACAGCACTGATAGTCAGGATCAAACCCGGGTCTCTTGTGCAGCAAGGCAGCAACTCTACCACTGCGCCACCGTGCCACCCTTCAACATACAATCATGGGTGCTCCGGATTCCTCCCACACTCCAAAGACGTACAGGTTTGTAGGTTAATTCAGCTTCGGTAAAAATTGTAAATTGTCCCTAGTGTGTAGAATAGCGTTAGTGTACAGGGTAATCATTGGTCATTGTGGACTCTTGTGGGCTGAAGGGCCTGTTTCCATGTTGTATCTCTAGCCTAAAGTCTCAAGTCACAAGTCTAAGTCTGTGTGGTATGGCTTTAATGACAAGAGATTTACTGAGAGCACTTTGAGACATGCTTTCAAAAACAGAAATCTATAGTTACTGTTATCTAGTTAATGCTCCCCATTGTAAATGCATTATGTCGTGGCGCTGTTATTAATTGGAGCAAGAAAAGGAACTTGCATTACGAGCTGTCCAAATAATTGTAATAGAATCGCTGACGTCGACGTTTGGATTTAATCGTCCCCTCCATATAAAGTAAACTTCCCAAAGTGAGACTTAAAAACTGTGTCTGGTTCTGTCACAAAGAAATAGATGGCTCTACGAGGGCAGATGTGAAGAGTGCAGTGTTCGTTCTACAGTTCAACAAGAGATTGTACTGTCCACAGGGGACACAGCCACACTAACGTCAGTGTTATGCGCTGAGGTTAACATCTTTTTTCTCTTGGAGGACCCTGTTTATTTACCGTGATAAAGTGTTATTAAATTGGATTTTGAAACTTCAGCTGAGGTTGGAAAGAGAGTGACTATATTCTCTAAAAAAATCTAGTGCTCTGCAAATGGTACTTCTTGGAAGTCATTCCGTAAAAGTTATGGGTATAAAAGATGACAGTGAACTGAACAGATATATATTTAAATTCATTTTTTACAGCGTGTGGCAGAATTGAACGAAAAGTAATTCTCTTCACACATTAATTGTCCACTGGTACTGAAGAGACCCACGTGTCTCAGCCCTCTTCACAATTTATCTCTTTGTCTTGTATCTCAGAGGAACTATGATTGAAACTGAACTTCTCCACGCACTCCATGTGTCTCTATTCATCCACACTTGTAGGTTGATGGGCGGCATGGTGGCGCAGTGGTGACATTGCTGCCTTACAGCACCGGAGACCCAGGTTCGATCCTGACCACAGGTGCTGGCGGTACTGAGTTTGTACGTTCTCCCCGTGACCACGTGGGTTTTCTCCAGGCTCAGGTTTCCTCCCACGCTCCAAAGACATACAGGCTTGTAGGTTAATTGGCTTCAGTAAAATTGTAAATTGTCCCTAGAATGTAGGCAAGGCAAGGCAAGGCAAGGCAACTTTATTTATATAGCACATTTCATACACGAGGCAGATTCAAAGTGCTTCACATAAAGACATGTCATACAATAAATGAAATAATAAAATGAAATAAAATAGAAGAACTAAAAGAAAAGAAAAGCAAAATTAAAAATGCATTATAAAAAGTGCAAAAGTTAAAAGTGCAATGTAGTTAAGATTTAGCTGAAAGCTAAAGTAAACATAAAAGTTTTCAGTCTTGTTTTAAAAGTGGTCAAAGTTGAGGCAAGTCTTAAATCTTCAGGAAGTTTATTCCAGCTATTTGTTGCATAGTAACTAAATCCTGCTTTCCCATGTTTTGTATTTACTCTGGGAATCACTAGCAGATTGGTTTCAGAAGATCTTAGCGGTCTAGAAGGCTTATATAGTGGAAGCATGTCAGTGATATACTTTGGCCCTAAACCATGTAGTAATTTATAGGTGAGCAGCAGGATTTTAAAATCAATTCTCTGACATACAGGGAGCCAATGTAAGGATTTAAGAATTGGTGTAATGTGTTCAAATATTTTGGTCTTTGTTAGAACTCTAGCAACAGCGTTCTGAACAAGCTGTAGCTGCCTGACATTTTTTTTTGGAAGACCTGCAAGGAGACCGTTACAATAATCTAGCCTACTATTAATAAAGGCATGTACAAGTTGTAGGATAGTACACTACACTATCTAGTGGTATACTATGTAGCTAGTGGTCGGCGCGGACGGTGGACCAAAGTTCAAGTTTCCATGTTGTATCTCGAGAGTCTAAAATTTAAAGTTGCAACACCATGGTATGAACATTGAATTCTCCAATTTTAGGTAACTAAGCGACAAAGAAATGCACCCACCTTTTCCCACTGGACTTGACGGGCCGAATGGCCTGTTTCCGCGCTGCTTCTCTAAAGTTTAAAATACGCATGATCATTTCTCCCCCCGAGCCGTCTATAATTGACGAGCAGATTATCTGTTGAGATGGAAGCAGCACTCGTACCACCCTTTGTCGAACATTCTTTTCCTATAGTGTACATAATTCTCACCTGGATCTCACCTTAAAAATGGAGGGCCTGCTTTCTTTTAATTGGAAATAGACACAAAAAGCTGGAGTAACTCAGCGGTTCGCGCAGCTTCTCTGGAGAAAAGGAATTGGTGACGTTTATGGTCGAGACCCTTCTTCAGACTGAGAGTCAGGGGAGAGGGAGACGAGAGATATGGAGAGATGTGGAACGAATGAATGAAAGATATGCAAAAACATGACGATGGTCAAGGAGAGGTGGAGCCCACAATGGTCCATTGCTGGCTGTGGGGTAGGTGATAATGAGTTATGCCGACGGTGAAACTCAACAGAACAACAATGAGACTAGTGCGACGTATATTGGGTGGGGGAGCGACGGAGTGGGAGGGGATGAATTTAGGGAAGTCAATACACTGTAAACATGCTCCATCGTGCCCGCCCTCGGTGTGTTTCATCCCACGCTCCAAAGACGAACGGGTTTGTAGGTGAATTGGCCTTGGTGAAAATTGTAAATTGTTCCTAGTGTGTAGGATAATGTTAGTGTAGCACACTTACACTATCCTACACACACTAGGGACAATTTACCATTATTCCAAGCCAATTAGCCTACAAGCCTGTACGTCTTTGGAGTGTGGGATGAAACCAGAGGTCCTGGAGAAAACCCACGCAGGTCACGGGGAGAATGAACAAACTTCGGTACAGACAGCACCCGTGGTCAGGATCGAACCCTGGTCACTGGCGCTGTGAGGCAGCAACTCTACCGCTGCGCCGCTGTGCCACCCTGGTGGTTTTATCTTTAATATTACTGAGTACAAAAAGCTGTAAATGATTCTTTAACACAGGGGAGATGGTCCTGTCCCTCAGAATGTAACAATATCAAATGAGAAGTATGTTGTTGCTTATCTATAAATCAGACAGCCATATCATCATACAACTTGTCTCACTGCCAATAGTGGAGGGCACCCTGGGCCAAGGCAAGGAAAACAGATACTCAAAGTATTAGAGTGAAATGTGGCAGATTGACCTTACTTTGATATGCTTGATTGTCCGATGCCATGGCCATGAATGACTCATTCCCTATTTTATATGCTGGGGGGGGGGGGGGATTTTCTGGCTTGCTTTTACTGCCACTGGATATTCTGTATGTAGAATGCAATAGCCGGCTACAGCCATGGTTCCACATCAGCTTTCCGCTAAATGCATCTGCGTGTTGATGGGCAATGCCTGTCATTGTTCGCAAACCCAGGACAGTGTAAACCAGTACAAACCAGGACAAACTAGGACAAACCAGTGCAGGCCAGTACAAAGCAAAGATCCTATAGCGGAGCAAGATAGACCACTCCTGCTAAATGCAATGGGCTGACGTGTAGTACCACGTGGGCCTTTTTTTCATCCATTTCCGTAACCCAACCCGACCCGACCCGACTCGCAGTGTAATCAACGTTGCGGGGGAACAGTTTGTGTTAATAAATTAAAATTCTGAAAATGAGGAGAAGATTTTTACCAAATAACTTTTATTTTTACGAGGATGTTTCCGTAACCGGCTTCCGTCTCCGTACTAGTTACGGGATCTTTGGTGCGGAGACGGAAGCCGGTTACGGAAATAGGGCCTGAAATTACCCATGAATCTGCCCATGACCGTACTACGTCTTTTTCGTCGAGTGATCTATCTTGCTCGCTGTAGGATCTTTGGTACAAAGGTGGCACAGAGGGAGAGTTGGTGCCTTTTACAACGTCAGAGACCCGGGTTCTTCAGTGGAAAAATGTAAATTGTGCCAAGTGTGTGCAGGACAGTGCTAGTGTGCGGGGATCGCTGGTCGGCGCGGACCCGGTGGGCCAGGGGAGGGGACCTATTTCTGTGCTGTATCACTAAACCAAACTAAACTAAAACTAAACTAAAGGTACTTAAGAATACAGCAGAGCTCCTGACAATTGTGGCACTTAAAGAGATTGTGTGTGACAGGTTGCAGGCATAAATAGTTATCTGTCTATCTACATCAATCACTGACAATTAGATTATCCGTTTGGCAACAAAGAGCTACCTCCCATTTCATACATTACTTTTGTAATTATGCCAGGTAGAATGTCTCAGAAAATACAACCTTTGGGGTACTTAGTTGTTTTATATACAATTGTTCTGTGCAAACCCACAAAAATAACAAGGATTGCCATTGTATCCAGATGTGCAGTGGAGAAAGATGAATTTATTTTGTATTCATTTTCACAAGCATGCTTTCTTAGAACATACAGAATTAAAAGTGATTTGTTCCAAATTACCTTGTTCCCAATTCCATTAATATTACAGCTTAAAAGGCACTGTTTCTGACAGTGTTTCTGCCACTCCACTCGGTGGCACATGTGGCACAGCTGGTAGAGCTGGTGCCTCACAGCGCCGGAGACTCGGGTTCGATTCTGACCTCGGATGCTGTCCATGTGGAGTTTGCACGTTCTCCCTGTGACCCCACCCCCCGTGGGTTTCCTCCCACATCCCAAATATCTGCAGGTTTGCAGGTTAATTGGGCCTTCTGTAAATTGCCTCTAGAGTGCAGGAGGTGGATGAGAAAGTGGGATATCATAGAACTAGTGTCAATGGTTGGCATGGAATCGATGGACAAGGACCTGTATCTCTACAATCTCACACATTTCAATGACATTTATCTGTCCAAGCACTGCAAATAATTGTTTATAATGGGTTAATACCTGTGTAGACAATTGAGAAAAATCGAATGCTGATATCAGGGGCTGGTGACGTTTTGGGTTGGGACCCTTCATCAGAAGGAGAGTCTCGACACGAAACGTCACCTATCCGTTTTCTCCAGAGATGCTGCCTGACCCGCTGAGTTACTCCAGCATTTTCTGTCTAACTTTAGTCTAAACCACAATCTGCAATTTATGTTCATTACATATGGTTGATCAAAGTGTTAGTATAACAAATATTTTGACAAATGGCTCTTCACCTAACCTTACATTTTGCTTTGTATCTATATATATATATATATAAAATTATTATATTATATTATTATTATATTATATAAAATTATCATATTATATATTATACATATGTTTTTAAATATATATTTATTTATAGGGCAAATGTAATGAATAATGAATAATAAATAAAATACTTTACAAAATGATTTACCAAAACAACGTTGGTATAACCCAGCATCTGCAGTTCATATCTATGACATTAAAGCAGATATGTGTTTGCTGTTAATATCAGGGATGGTCCTTTCTGGACGTGGCTAATGTGGGTGGATTACACTCAGTATCTGATGTGCTGGCCCTGGACCGCGTGGAGTTTCTTCACGTTCAGTCCCACCACATCCTGTCGGCCTTCCTGAGACTTGACCTTTCCGAGTTTTAGCCCCAATCAAAGTGGTCCCCACATCAGTCCCCGCGCGCTCTGGATCTCTCAAGATGCATTTTCACTGTGCACTATGTTATGCTGACAGAGACCAGAAGAACTTAGCGGCTTTTCAAATGTCAACTCAGATTGGCTGGGGATAATTTAAAAGAGCACAGCAGCACTTCAAAAGGAGGAAAGGGCCAATATTCAAAAGTTCTGTTAAATTGTGTAATTGACTTTTAAGTAGTTTTTAGATTTCCTAAACACCATCAGGACTTCAAAAAAAAAAATGTGCACAAATAGACACAGAAAATAGCACTTTTTATATCAAATCTGAAGCTAACCATAAACACCACATTTAAAATTCTCATCCTTGTACTTCACAGTGGCTCTTATCTGGAGAAAACCTTACATAGACACAAAATGCTGGAGTAACTCAGCGGGTCAGGCAGCATCTCTGGATAAAAGTAATCGGCGACGTTTCGGGTTGGAACTTTTCATCAGACTGCTGAAGAAATCTTTGGTCTCCAGAGACGCTGCCTGAATTATTTTTCTCCAGAGATGTTGCCTGATCATTTTTCTCCAGAGATACTGCATGACCCGCTGAAATCCTTTCCCTCCAGAGATAATGCCTGATCTGCAGAGTTGCTCCAGCACTTTGTGTCAATCTAAGTCATACAATTATGTGAGATCTTTGAGACGGCACAGTGGCACGGCAGTAAAGTTGTTGGCTTACAGCGCTTGCAGGGCCAGAGACCCGGGTTCGACCCCGACTACGGGTGCTGTCTGTACGGAGTTTGTACGCTCCCCCCATGACCACGTAGGTTTTCTCCGAGATCTTCGGTTTCCTCCCAAAGACGTACAGGTATGTAGATTAATTGGCTTTGTATAAGTGTAAATTGTCTCTAGTGTTTAGGCACAGATATTGTGGGCCGAAGGACCTGTGCCTGTTCCGAATTGTTCTATGTTCTAAGTTGTAATGTAACTGTTTGCAAAATGTAGAGTTCCCATATTGCAAGAGTCAATGGATTCATTTTGCTGCCTTAAAACTTGCATGGAAAAGTCTGTAATCTTCTTTGCTGCATAGAAAAACATTTTAAGCATTGTTCAGTTTAGTTTAGTTTAGAGATACAGCGTGGAAACAAGCCCTTCGGCCCACCGAGTCCACACTGATCCCCGCACAGCGATCCCCGCACATTAACAGTATCCTACACACTAGGGACAATTTACATTTATACCAAGCCTATTAAACTACAAATTTGCACCTCCTTGTAGTGTGGGAAGAAACCGAAGGTCTTGGAGAAAACCCACGCAGGTCACGGGGAGATACACAAAAATGCTGGAGAAACTCTGCGGGTGCAGCAGCATCTATGGAGCGAAGGAAATTGGCAACGTTTCGGGCCAAAACCCGAACTTGCAAACTCCGTACAGACATGCACCGGTAGTCAGGTTTGAACCAGGGTCCCTTACGCTGCGCCACAGTGCCATCATTCTTGCTGTCGTGGTGTATAGAGTGTGTGGGGGGGGAATTCTCAGAGTTCAGGATGTGTAGTATAATAATATTTGATCTATATATGGTGTACATCCACTAGTGCAGAAGCACGTGTACTTTATTCATCCTGCAGTGTATCTCTCTGAAGCCCTGGTTTACAGCCAACAATAACTTAAACTTTTAACTTGCATGGCATGTATGCAGAGACACAGACCTTACACAGCAATAAAAGGTGGCACAGTGATGAATCACCACTCACCGCTTCCATTGATCACTTTGCGTTCCTTTGTACTTGATGTGACAATTGTACAGCCACTCAGAATCGGTTTAATGGGGCAGGAGCTGAACACCATTGGATTGAACTGCTTGGGATAATTAAAATGCACAGAGCTCAAGGAAACAAAGAGGTGGACCCTGTTACTTCACAGACTAATTGCTCGTGTGTCATCAGGTAGAAGTTACAAGACTTTCTTTTACTAACTTCTTCCAAAGGAGAACTACCCTTCCAGGCACAATGCTCCAACTGAGTGAAGAGTTGCTATCAAATATGGCCCATATCCCTCTTAACTCTTCTTATCCACCTCCCTGGCCAAGTCGGGTTATTGAATGAAGAAGGGTCTCGACCCGAAAAGTCATCCATTCCTTCTCACCAGAGATGCTTCCATGTCCCACTGAGTTACTCCAGCTCTTTGTGCCTATCTTAAGTTTATTGTTGTGTAGGAAGGAACTTCAGATCCTGGTTTACACCGAAGATAGACAGGAACATGCTGGAGTAACTCAGCGGGACAGACAGCATCTTTGGAGAGAAGGAATGGGTGACGTTTCGGGTCGAGATCCTTCTTCAGACTGCTTGACCGGTTGACGGCACTGGGCCTGTACTCGCTGGAGTTCAGAAGGATGAGGGGGGACCTCATTGAAACTTACTGAATAGTGAAAGGCTTGGATAGAGTGGATGTGGAGAGGATGTTTCCACTAGTGGGAGAGTCTAGGACCAGAGGGCATAGCCTCAAAATAAAACTACGTACCCTTAGAAAGGAGATGAGGAGGAATTTCTTTAGTCAGAGGTTGGTGACTCTGTGGAATTCACTGCCACTGAAGACTGTGGAAGCCAAATCAATGGATATTTTTTATGGTGGTGATTCACAGATTAAAAGTTGTATGGACAAATCTGTAATCTTCTTTGCATACAGGTGTCAGGGGTTATGGGGAGGAGAATGGGTTTGAGAGGGAAGGATAAATCAGCTATGATTGAATGGTAGAGTAGACGTTATGGGGCATATGGCCTAATTCTGTAGAGTTGCTGCCTTAGAGAACCGTGTTCGATCCTGACTACGGGTGCTGTCTGTAGAGAGTTTGTACGCTCTCCCCGTGACCGCATGGGTTTCCTCCGGGTGCTCCGGTGTTCTTCCACATCCCAAAGACGTGCAGGTTTGAAGGTTAATTCGCTTCGGTAGAAATTGCAAATTATCCCTTTTGAGTAGGATAGTGCTAGTGTGTGGGGAGATCGCTGGTCGGCGCAGACTCAGTGGGCAGAGGGGCCTGTTTCCACGCTGTATTTGTAAAGTCTAAGAAGTCCAAAGCATCTAAATAAAATATTATTTGTTGCTGTCCGATAAAAGGTTGAATCGCTGTTCATCTGTCACAGTAACGGTTTAGTTTATTGTCACGTGTATCGAGGTACAGTGTAAAGCATTTGTTGCGTGCTCTCCAGTCAGCGGGAAGACAATACATGATTACAATCGAGTGGCTACACACTGTGGCTGTGCAATTTTCCGCTATCCCTGCCTCGTACAGAAGCTTCGAGGGCCTGCGCTGTTTTGAACATAGAGCTTCACGGATCCATTCCTCGGCCTCAGCTGCGAATTTTCTCCGGATTGCTGCTCTGCCGTTCCATCGGGAATGCCGGGGATTAGAGGCCAGGTGGTGCTCAGGGACTCCATGGACCCACACATCAGCAACTAGAATTCCACCTGGCTGCCTCAGCCTCGGGATAACTATCTGGAAAACTGCTGAAAGCCACACAGCTCTGACAACGATTACCCTACAGAAAACATAGTCAACCTTCAAATTAAAGCAAGGTGGGACCTCCCTGTAGTCCTGAGAATAGGTGTTATACCCAAAGCGTAATTTCTAAGGCTGGCAGTGCTCATGTGATCTAGACTTACCACCTCAATAGATCAAGTGGCCGACCTTCTTCATGAACTTAAGGGAGTCTGTGAGTTCATACCTGCTCTCAGTCTCATCCGCTGATGCATATACAATTCACTTGAGAATTTGGCATCTCAACTCTAGCTTACAATGGAGATCAGAGTCATTGGTAGGATAGATATGTCTGAAGTAATTAATCCAGTAATCACGGAGGTCTCTGACACAAATGAACAACCACAAGTTGAGGGTGACGTTTCTGGTCGTGACCTTTCTTTAAACCCGAAGATCCGTCTGAAGAAGGGCCTCGACCCGAAAAGTCACCCATTCCTTCTCTCCAGAGATGCTGCCTGTCCCGCTGAGTTACTGCTTAACACAAAAAGCTGGAGTAACTCAGCGGGTCAGGAAGCATCTCAGGCAATAAGAAATAGGTAACGTTTTAGGTCGAGACCCTTCTACAGCCCTATCTTCTATTTATCTATCTTTTATCTTCGGTTTAAGCCAGCATCTGCAGTTCCATCCTACATATATAGTCTTTACTTTGACTGGGCAGCTTGCAAACAAAAGCCTTTCACTGTACCTCGGTAGTCATGATAATTACAAACTAAACCAAACTAAGCCATATCAGAAAATTAGTTTTGTTTTAGTTTAGAGATACAGCGCAGAAACAGGCCCTTCGGCCCACCGAGTCTGCACCGACCAGCGATCCCCACACCTTAACACTATCCGACACCCACACTAGGGACAATTTACACTTACACCAAGCCAATTAACCTATACCCCTGTACATAGAAACATAGAAATTAGGTGCAGGAGTAGGCCATTCGGCCCTTCGAGCCTGCACCGCCATTCAATATGATCATGGCTGATCATCCAACTCAGTATCCCGTACCTGCCTTCTCTCCATACCCTCTGATCCCCTTAGCCACAAGGGCCACATCTAACTCCCTCTTAAATATAGCCAATGAACTGGCCTCGACTACCCTCTGTGGCAGGGAGTTCCAGAGATTCACCACTCTCTGTGTGAAAAAAGTTCTTCTCATCTCGGTTTTAAAGGGTTTCCCCCTTATCCTTAAGCTGTGACCCCTTGTCCTGGACTACCCCAACATCGGGAGCAATCTTCCTGCATCTAGCCTGTCCAACCCCTTAAGAATTTTGTAAGTTTCTATAAGATCCCCTCTCAATCTCCTAAATTGTAGAGAGTATAAACCAAGTCTATCCAGTCTTTCTTCATAAGACAGTCCTGACATCCCAGGAATCAGTCTGGTGAACCTTCTCTGCACTCCCTCTATGGCAATAATGTCCTTCCTCAGATTTGGAGACAGGACATTATTGCCATAGAGGGAGTGCAGAGAAGGTACGCCTTTGGAGTGTGGGAGGAAACCGAAGATCTCGGAGAAAAACCCACGCAGGTCACGGGGAGAACGTACAAACTCCGTACAGACAGCACACGTAGTCAGGATCGAACCCAGGTCTCCGGTGCTGCAAACACTCAACCCGCCATCATAGCTGCCCAGCGAGAGCAAATGAGAGCAAAACAGCTCAAAAGAAGAACAGTGTTGCATGAGTTTATTTGTCAAGGTAAAGGCTTTGTCAGGTCTGCAAATCAACTCAAACTCTTTTTTTATCCTTTTGGGCTTCATGGCTCTCTCCCATTAGAATAGGTTTTGTTATTCTGGATTTCAGTTTGTTGAGCAAGATTGGAAAAAGATGGTAAGCTAATCAACGCTCGGTATTACTTCCATGACCAACATGGCTATTGTGAAGCACGAGAAAACAGTAAATGAACTCTCGTGAAGGTTAGTGATTCAATGGCAGGTGAATCACTTCATTTCATTCCCTGGTACCAAGCAGTAATATTTCTACTGTTATTGCCACATCCACAAAGACAGGAAATATATTGTGTGTTCAGATTAGTGGTCTCATTCAGTACTAGAGTGCATATTGTTCCACTGGCATTTTAGCTGCAGCACAGAATAAGGTGCATGTCAATGGAAGGTACATTTTCAGTTCAGTTCAGTTCAGTTTGGGAGTTATGGAGTTGTAAATTAAGCCCATTCTTATAAGAATCCAATAGTTGAAGAAAATCGATTGCAACGTTGGTTACCGCAGGTAATCGCAGGCCCCACTGTACATCGCCCGACATACAAAAAGTAGGTGTTTAAGAAGGAACTGCAGATGCTGGAATATCGAAGGTACACAAAAATGCTGGAGGAACTCAGCGGGTGCAGCAACATCTATGGAGCGAAGGAAATAGGCATTTAATAGCAAAGTTGAATTTACAGTTTTTTTCATAGAATGAAGAAAGAAGCTGTCCACCAGATAAAATGTTTGAGAAAACTTGTGAATTTGTGGAATTCCCGGCCACATAGGGCAGTGGAGGCCAAATCACTGGATGGATTGAAGAGAGAGTTAGATACAGCTCCAGGGGCTAGTGGAGTCAAGGGATATGGGGAGAAGGCAGGCACGGGTTATTGATTGAGGACGATCAGCCATGATCACAATGATTGGCGGTGCTGGCTCGAAGGGCCGAATGGCCTACTCCTGCACCTATTTTCTATGTTTTCTATGAAAATATATGTTCCTTCACTATGGATCTGAATCTAATCAAGGTTGTATGTTTTTTTAATTATTTGTTATCCACAATTTGTCCAAGAGTTTAAAACAAAGATTAACCTCTGGAGCTTAGGATGTAACATTTTTGTTTAGTTTAGAGATATGGTGCAAAAACAGGCCCTTTGGCCCACCGAGTCCGCGCCGACCAGGGATCCCCGCACAATAACACTATCCAACACACACTAGGGTCAATTTACATTCATACCAAGCCAATTAACCTACAAACCTGTGTGTTATGGAGTGTGGGAGGACACCGGAAATCTCGGAGGTAACCCACGCATGTCACAGGGAGAAAGTACAAACTCCGTACACTCGTAGTCCGGATCGAACTCAGGTCTCCGGCGCTGTGAGGCAGAGACTCTACCACTGCCGGGCCAATTCTTGAATTTCATTAAATATCCAAAGTCAGTTGCAAAAGAACAGTTTTCCACAAATGCATCGCATCTTGCGAATGGCCGTACTTTCCCATTTGAGACTGTGAAACAAACCGAGCAGACTCATTGCAACAGGGGCAAGCAGTAATTAAATATTTGGATGTTCGTTGTGTAAAATCTGTTGGCATTCACTTGACACTTTTCCTTGGCCTTGGAACATCTGAACATGATCCTGCTCAAGTTTTTCCTTTGTTGTGGCCTGCAGTAAAGGTGATCGCAGTAAACAAAATGTAGATCGTAAACTCGATGCCTTGTGGCTGAAGTTTTTTTTGTGTAATGGAGATGGCTCCTGTTACAAAATACCTCCTATTAAAACCTTTTCCCCAGGAGGAGAAGGTTGCCCAATGGAATAGTGCCCACAGGTTATGTTAAAGTGGCATCGAACGTCAAATAATATGACAAGGCATCGCAAGAGAAGTGGAATTTCTTTTATAAATTGCTGGATAGAATTAACGGCCACACTATCTGAGGGATCAATGTTATGGTGTTTGATTACTTGTTAATGAATACTTATGAAGGTCACCATGACAGATGAAATAGCAAAACACACCCGATCGTAAAACCTATCTTCGAAAAATAATTAATATTGAATTATAATCAAGAAATGAAGGCCCACAAAGATTTAAGGTTGCGTTACGGCAGATGTTTGGATGGCAAAGGCACATGGGATCAACATCAATAACCATCAGCATGCCTGGTTTGAGCATAGTTTTAGCTTTACAGGGACAGCGCAGAAACAGGCCCTTCAGCCCGCCGAGTCCGTGCCGACCATCGATCCCCGCACGCTAACACTATCCGACCAACACTAGGGACAATTTACAATTATACCAAAGCCTGCTAGCCTAAAAAACATGTACATCTTTGGAGTGTGAGAGGAAACCGGTGCTCCTGGAGAAAAACCCATGCAGGTCACTTGGAGCACATGCAAACTCCGTACAGACAGCACCCGTGGACAGGATTGAACCCGGGTCTCTGGCGCTGTAAGGCAGCACCTCTACCGCTGCGCCACCATGCTGCCCTCGTCTTACCTCATGCCGAACGGATTGGTGGGGCAATATAATTTGGGATGACCAGTGTGTGCTGGAACTAAGCCACTGTGTGATAAACTGCTCTGACAATCCTGTTAGCAGCTCTCTCTCCATGCTTCAGTTCAGATATACCAATTTTAGTTCCTCGAAAGGCTAGTTAATACGCTGCAAGAGAGCCAGGACAATTGTCAAGTGGGGAAAGGTCAAGACTCTTTAATTCAAAGTGGGGACCACTCTGAAGCAGCAGGTTGTTGAAGTTACGTGGCATCAACTAAGCTGTCATTTAGGAGATTACGTGAAGTTGAAGCTTCTTAAAAATGCCGTGTGGTACTCTGTCCTCACTTTGTCAACCAATGTGTGCATGTCTTTACAAATAAATATTAAGTGCTTCTGTCCTTTCCCCACCACTGAGATGGCGACATACTGCTGGTTGCTGCAGCTGAGGTAAAGACTGCAACAAGGGTGAAGCTGGAATCTCATTCGCGCTGCTCCTCATCCACACCGTACACCATCCGGGTTCGTCGCCAATGTTTTGGTTTAGTTTATTTTAGGGGGGGTGGGGGGTGGCAGAAAGACAGAGAGAAAAAAACTAATCAAGAACATTTTTTTTTTAATAGAATGGGAAACAGGACAGATTTGTGCATTTTGATAATTGTTAAATGAATAATTAACATACATAATTATTATTATTTTTTTTTTTAAATTAATAGTTTATTATTGGAGGGGAAAAAAAAATTTCACAGTACATCTGATGTATGGCATTACATTTTCCTCCATTTTGTTTTTTATAAATAATAATAATAATAGAAACATAGAAACATAGAAATTAGGTGCAGGAGTAGGCCATTCGGCCCTTCGAGCCTGCACCGCCATTCAATATGATCATGGCTGATCATCCAACTCGGTATCCCATACCTGCCTTCTCTCCATACCCCCTGATCCCTTTAGCCACAAGGGCCACATCTAACCCTCCATAATAATAATATAAACAAAATAACCCTAACCCACCCTCCCTAAACACCCCTTGGCAGCTTATTTTTTCACAATCCAAATATATCACAAAATGAAATGTACTTTTTAACAATAATAAAGTAACAAAACAGAATAAAGGCGGATCCCCACTTACTGTCAAGTGCCCTATTATTTATGTGACAATAATTACATGAGTTGTAAATTAACATTGACAAATAATTTGTCGATCATTTGATAAATTATTATTTAACAAATAATTAATTGTGCCAAAATTATCAAATAGCCAAATAATATGAATTTGATTCCTTGGTTCAAAATGCACAAGGAATTGTTGATTGTCTATTTCATCCAGTTAGTTATGCAGGCAAGCATTTTGAAAGCAGCAACAGGCATCTTTACTGGTCTAACTTCTGAAAAATGTTTAGTTTAAGAAAAGAAATGCAGGTGTTGGTTTAAATCGAAGGTAGACACAAAATGCTGGAGTAACTCAGCGGGACAGGCAGCATCTGATGAGAGAAGGAACGGGCGATGTTTTGGGTCGAGACCCTTCTTCAGACTTAGTTTAGTTTAGTTTTATTTAGTTTAGAGATACAGCGCGGAAACAGGTCCTTCGGACCACCGAGTCTGCGCCAGCCATTGATCCCCGCACATTAACACTATCCTACACACAAGAGACAATTTATAACCTTTTACCGAAGCCAATTAACCTACAAACATGTACGTCTTTGGAGTGCGGGAGGAAACTGGAGCACCCGAAGAAAACCCACGCAGCCATGGTGAGAACATACAAACTCAGTACAGACAGCAACTGTAGTCGGGATCAAACCCGGGTCTTGGGTGCTCTAGAGTTGCTGGCACACAACGCCAGAGACCCGAGTACGATCCTGATTACGGGTGCAGCCTGTACGCAGTTTGTACATTCTCCCTGTGACCACGTGAATTTTCTCCAGGTGCTCCAGTTTCCTCCCACACTCCAAAGATGTACAGGTGTGTAGATGTACAGGTGTGTAGATGTACAGGTGTGTAGATGTACAAGTGTGTAGATGTACAAGTGTGTAGATGTACAGGTGTGTAGATGTCCAGGTGTGTAGATGTACAAGTGTGTAGATGTCCAGGTGTGTAGATGTACAGGTGTGTAGATGTACAGGTGTGTAGATGTCCAGGTGTGTAGATGTACAAGTGTGTAGATGTCCAGGTGTGTAGATGTACAAGTGTGTAGATGTACAGGTGTGTAGATGTACAGGTGTGTAGATGTACAGGTGTGTAGATGTCCAGGTGTGTAGATGTACAAGTGTGTAGATGTACAAGTGTGTAGATGTACAGGTGTGTAGATGTACAGGTGTGTAGATGTACAGGTGTGTAGGTGTACAAGTGTGTAGGTGTACAAGTATGTAGATGTCCAGGTGTGTAGATGTACAGGTGTGTAGATGTCCAGGTGTGTAGATGTACAGGTGTGTAGATGTACAGGTGTGTAGGTGTACAGGTGTGTAGATGTACAGGTGTGTAGATGTACAGGTGTGTAGGTTTATTGGCTCTGGATAAATGGTAAATTATCCCTAGTGTGTGTAGGATAGTGCCAGTGTATGGGGTGACTGCTGGTCAGCGTGGACTCAGTGGGCCGAAGGGCCTGTTTCCGTGCTAAATCTCGAAAGTCCATACAGGAAGAAGCTGTTCCTGAGTCTGATTGTGCACTGATTCCCTAGGGAGTAGGTGAGTTTACAATTCACTTTGTAAATTGTTCCTGGCGGGTAGGATACTAGGGGAGTGAGCGCTGGTCGGCACGGGCTGAAGGGCCTGTTTACGCACTGTATCTCTAAAGTCTAAACTGACCAGGGTGGGGGAAGGCGCTCTCCATTCATGGGGCGAAAGCGATCACTTTGGCTGAAGGTCTTTACTTTCCACTAGGGCCCCTCTGGCATGTTAGCCAACAAACGCATGAAAAAACGCGGCGTTTCTGCTGCATCCGAGGGTTATCAGAATCTGCAGCTGTTACAGTCTGAGACCTCGCTGAACAGCTAATCTTATCTTCAACGCCCTGCCGCATACCTGCGCCTCGCTCGGAGCCACCGTGTGTCGAGTTCACTATAATGCCAAGGCTATGTGGCAGATAATATACAGCCAGTACAAATAGAAACATGTTTCTGAAAGTCGACACTGGCAGCTATGTGTTTAACTCCTGGTGGCTCAGAGCGAGACAGGCAGCCAAGCAATTCCAGAGATTTCATTCAGATCTCATATCTTGCTTAGAGGCAAAAGAAGAAATATTAGATTATCCTGCTTTTCTGTGGCCCTTTATAAATATGCCTGTGTGTCGGTACAGAAAGAGGCTTTGACAATAAATTTCACCAACTTGACGAGACTTGTTAAAAGCCACAGTATCACCTTTCTAGCAGACAAGCTGTCAGATTCAGGTTAATTCAGTGTCAATGGGCGGCCCACGATGGCGCAGCGGTAGAGTTGCTGCCTTATAGCGAATGCAGCGCCGGAGACCCGGGTTCGATCCCGACCACGGGTGCTCTTTGTACGGAGTTTGTACATTCCACCCGTGACCTGCGTGGGTTTTCTCCGAGAACTTCGGTTTCCTCCCACACTCCAAAGACGTACAGGTTTATTAACGCTGCAGATGGGGTACTGATTGGGGATGATCAGCATTGAGGATGATCAGCCATGATCACATTGAATGGTGGTGCAGGCTCGAAGGGCCGAATGGCCTACTCCTGCACCTATTGTCTATTGTCTACTGCTTGTAGGTTAATTGGCTTGGTATGAATGTATAAATGTAAAATTGTCCCTCATACACCCACCACCCTTTGTGTAAACATGTTATTCCTCAGGTTCCTAATATTTTTCCCCCCTCACCTTAAACCTAGCTTCTTCTAGCAAGACCAGAATTGACTACTGACTAAAGATGGTACTCAGCTGCCCTCGTGCACCATGGCATTTCTAATGGTGAAGAGACTCCACAGTGCTAAATTCAGAAAGATAACTTAAAGGTATATTCCACCTTTTTTTTCAATTCTTCCCTGCAGAAGCATTAGCTTTATTCTACTTACTTTTTCTTCAGAAGTCCGATGAGTCATTTTGAGCAGTATTTAGTCTCGGGAATAATCAACTGGAGAACAGGATGTCACCCCGTAGCTAATCTGCAACTGAATATATACTGAAAATAATCTTTAAAAATAATCCATGTCTAAAGGTGTTTTGGGCAATCCCTCCGAACATCCCACTTAGAACCCATGAACATTTTTAATATTCATAACATTAATATGACATTGAGTTATCTAATTTTAGGTAAATAACCTCCAACCTCCCCCTTCTCCCCTCCTTGCCCCATATTGATGTCTTGCCCCATCTTGATGTGACCCATTTCTCCCCCCCCCCCTCCACCGATATTCCTTCCTCTGGCTTCACAATTCTCACATATGCTTATCTCACACCTTTAGCCTTTTCATCTCTGACCTTTGGCCAACGGTCCACCTACCAGAAGACCTCCCTCATCCGTATCTACCTGTCACTCGAAGATAGACACAAAAAGCTGGAGTAACTCAGCGGGACAGGCAGCATCTCTGGAGAGAAAGAATGGGTGTCGTTTCGGGTCGAGATCCTTCTTCAGACCTATCACTCGCCAGGCTTTGCCCCTTGCCCCCTCTCTTCCAGCTTTCATTCCTTCCCCACCATAATCAGCCTGAAGAAGGGTCGCAACCTGAAACGCTACCTATCCAGAGATGCTACATGACCCACTGAATTACTCCAGCACTTTATATCCTTTTTTAAAAAACTCAAAAAGCTGGAGTAACTCAACGGGTCAGACAGCATCTCTGGAGAGAAGGAATGGGTGATGTTTCGTGTCGCGATCCTCGTCTGCAGTTCGTTGTGTCTGTATATTTAATGCATCAATAGTTTCAACATTTGAAGCTGTTTTGGATTTTGTTAAGAATCTAGAACCAGGGTAAAAAATAAAAATTGGCCTTCCACAAGATTTCTCAATGGTAAGTTCAGAAGGTCAAGGCTTTGCAGGCGATGATAGCAAAGAATTATGCCGCTGTAATAAATCATGACCTCCGCCGTTAACTAGTCCTTTTAACATTCATTAGTGACATTTAAGCTCTGTGCAGGAAACACATTCAAAACAACTTTTTGGATTCTTTGATGTTTAGGCTCGCAATTCGGTTATTTCCCTTCTGGAATATCTGGAAACAAATACTGACAAATCTCTCTTGGATATCTGTTTCAAGGCAAGGCAAGGCAACTTTATTTATATAGCACATTTCATATACGAGGCAGACTCAAAGTGCTTCACATAAAAACATGTCATACAATAAATGAAATAATAAAATGAAATAAAATAGAAGAACTAAAAGAAAAGAAAAGCAAAATTAAAAATGCATTATAAAAAGTGCAAAAGTTAAAAGTGCAATGTAGTTAAGATTTAGCTGAAAGCTAAAGTAAACATAAAAGTTTTCAGTCTTGTTTTAAAAGTGGTCAAAGTTGAGGCAAGTCTTAAATCTTCAGGAAGTTTATTCCAGCTATTTTTTGCATAGTAACTAAATCCTGCTTTCCCATGTTTTGTATTTACTCTGGGAATCACTAGCAGATTGGTTTCAGAAGATCTTAGCGGTCTAGAAGGCTTATATAGTGGAAGCATGTCAGTGATATACTTTGGCCCTAAACCATGTAGTGATTTATAGGTGAGCAGCAGGATTTTAAAATCAATTCTCTGACATACAGGGAGCCAATGTAAGGATTTAAGAATTGGTGTAATATGCTCAAATTTTTTGGTCTTTGTTAGAACTCTAGCAACAGCGTTCTGAACAAGCTGTAGCTGCCTGACAGTTTTTTTTGGAAGACCTGCAAGGAGACCGTTACAATAATCTAGCCTACTATTAATAAAGGCATGTACAAGTTTTTCTAAGTCTTGAGCTGATAGGGAAAGATACTTTATCTGCCAAGTTGAAAGTTAGAGAGTCAGAGAGTCATACAGCAGGGAAACATGCCCTTCGGCCCAACTCGTCCATGCCGACCAAGATGCCCATCTAAGCTAGTCCCTTTGCCCGTGGTTGGCCCATACCCCTCTAAACATTTCCTATCCATGTACCAGTACAAGTGTCTTTTAAATCCTGTTTATATTACTTGCCTCAACTACTTCCTCTGGCAGCTCGTTCCCTCTGCCCACCATCCTCCAAGTGGAAAAGTTGCCCCTCAATCTATCTATCTATCTATCTATCTATCTATCTATCTATCTATCTATCTATCTATCTATCTATCTATCTATCTATCTATCTATCTATCTATCTATCTATCTATCTATCTATCTATCTATCTATCTATCTATCTATCTATCATATAAAAGTCTCGCCCCATCCGTCCGGCTGGCATCCGGATCCCTTCCTGCCTTTCGATTCGTTCCCGCCGTGCGATGTCACAATGCCCGATGCTCGCAGACGTCCAATCGCGATGCCCGACGCTCGCGGACGTCCAATCGGAACGGATCCATTTACATGTACGGCTTCCGGCCGCATTTCTTCCTTTGATTCCCTGCAACTCTGAAACCGGACGCAGAATCGCCGACGTCTTTTCCATTTCGGTAGAGATTTCACTTTTCTTTCTAGGTATACGCTCCTCATTACATTTCGTCGTGTTTAAGTACACGTTTTTAATCAAATCCTCCCCCCCCCCCCAAAATTTAAAAACTAAACTGGCTTCTCACCCACAGAAGCTTCACCAGCACCAGCCCCTGCTGAACGTTCCATCGTGTGATGTCACAATGCCCAATGCTCACATATGTCCAATCGGAATGGAATCATTTACATATGCCTATGCAGGAGCCCCAGCCAATGGTGAACGTTCCATCATGTGATGTCACAATGCCCAATGCTCAAATATATCGTTGCCATAGTGACAGTACAGAGTACAAACTGGATTCTCACCCATACAAGCCGCCATTTTGGTAGACATTTCACTTTCCCTTCCAGCTATCCACTCCTCATTACATTTCGTTATGTTTATGTCCATTTTTTTCATTAAAACCTTCACCCCCCCCCGCCCCCCCGCCCCACTCACTCATTTTGTCGCCTCCTGCTGGCCAGCGACCATAACGGCTGCTGGCGCCCGCAGCACATCCTCAAGCAACGCCATTTAAAAACGGCCTTTCGGGGACGGCTCTACTTCGAGGACCACGTCTCCCGTGGGGGCTGCGGGTAGGCAACGGCTGCGTTGGGTCATTACACTTTTAAGGCTCTGTGTGTGGGGATGCTTCGTGTGTGTGATGCCGCCCCCCCCCCCCGCGTTGCCGAGACGGACCCGACTTCGACGACTTCAAGATACGCTATTTTAAGACGGCCGGGACCCGACTTCGACGACCACGTCTCCCCTGAGGGCTACAGGTAGGGAACGGTGTTTATACACTTTTCCAACTCTGTGTGTGGGGGTGGTTAGTGTGTGTGATGCCGCCCCCCCCCCCCCTTCACCCCAGTGGGGGCTACGGGTAGGGAACGGCTGCGTTGGCTAAAGGGATCAAGGGGTATGGAGAGAAGGCAGGTACATCACTCTCCCTACCCCTCCCTCCCTCCCCACTCTTCCACTTCTCTCCCCCTTCCTCTCCACTCTCACTCCCCACTCTTTCCCCTCTCTCCCCCACCCCTCTCCCTCCTCCCCATCTTCCCCATCCCCCCTCCCCGACATCTCTCACCCCATCTCTCACCCCCTACCCCGCTCTCCTTTCCCTCCCAAATCTATCCCATTTCCTCCTCCTCCTCTCCCCTCCCTCCCCTCTTCTCACCCCCCCTCCCCCCACCTGTGTGTTTGGGGGGTGGTTAATGTGAGTGTGATGCCTCAGCCCCCCCCCCCCCCCCCCGCAAACGCCGTTGGGGAAACAGACCCAACGGGTCTGCACTTGGTCTAGTTATTATATAAAAGTCTGTGGCTGCCGCCTGCCGTCCGTCCGGCTGCCTGTCTGCCTTTTGATTCGTTCCCATCGTGTGATGTCACAATGCCCAATGCTCGCAGATGTCCAATCGGGATGGATCCATTTACATATGCCTTTGCACCAGCCCCAGCCCCAGCCAATGGTGAACGTTCCATCGTGTGATGTCACAATGCCCAATCCCCCAAATACATTGTTGCCATAGAGGGAGTACAGAGAAGGTTCACCAGACTGATTCCTGGGATGTCAGGACTTTCATATGAAGAAAGACTGGATAGCCTCGGCTTGTACTCGCTAGAATTTAGAAGATTGAGGGGTGATCTTATAGAATCTTATGTTTCTATGTCTCCCTCTCCTCACCCCTCTCCCTCTCCCACCCATCCCTCTCTCCCCCACCCCCCTTCACTCTCTACCCCACCCCCTTCCCTCTCCCCCCGCCCCCTTCCCCTATCCCTCTGTCCCTCTACCACCACTCCCCCTATCCCTCCCACCCCACTCTTCCACTTCTCGCCCCCTTCCCCCTCCACTCTCCCTCCCCACCCTTTCCCCTCTCTCCCTCTCCCCCTCCCTCCCTCCTCCCCTCCCTCCCCATCCCTCCCCTCCCTCCCCATCCCTCCCCTCCCACACATCTCTCTCCCCATCTCACCCCCTACCCCGCTCTCCTTTCCCTCCCAAATCTGACCCGTTTCCTCCTCCTCCTCCTCTCCCCTCCTTCCCCTCTTCTCACCCCCCTCCCCCCACCTGTGTGTTTGGGGTGTGGTTAATGTGAATGTGATGCCGCAGCCCCCCCTCAAACCCCCCCCCCCCCACCCGCAAACGCCGTTGGGGAAATAGACTATCTATCTATCTATCTATCTATCTATCTATCTATCTATCTATCTATCTATCTATCTATCTATCTATCTATCTATCTATCTATCTATCTATCTATCTTCTAGCTAATATATAAAACTGTGAGCCTGCCGCCTGCCGTCCGTCCGGCTGCCTGTCTGCCTTTTGATTTGTTTCCATCGTGTGATGTCACAATGCCCAATGCTCGCAGATGTCCAATCCCAATGCCCAATGCTCGCAGATGTCCAATCGGAATGGATCCATTTACATGGACGGCTGCCGGCTGCATTTCTTCCTTTGATTCCCTGCAACTCCGAAACCAGACGCAGAATCGCCGACATCTTTTCCATTTCGGTAGAGATTTCACTTTTCTTTCTAAGTATCTGCTCCTCATTACATTTCGTCGTGTTTAAGTACACGTTTTTAATCAAATCCTTCATATGAAGAAAGACTGGATAGACTCGGTTGTACTCACTAGAATTTAGAAGATTGAGGGCGGATCTTATAGAAACGTACAAAATTCTTAAGGGTGTGGACAGGCTAGATGCAGGAAGATTGTTCCAGATGTTGGGGAAGTCCAGAACAAGGGGTCACAGTTTAAAGATAAGGGGGAAATCCTTTAGGACAGAGATGAGAAAAACATTTTTCACACAGAGAGTGGTGAATCTCTGGAATTCTCTGCAACAGAAGGTAGTTGAGGCCAGTTCATTGGCTATATTTAAGAGGGAGTTAGATGTGGCCCTTGTGGCTAAAGGGATCGGGGGTATGGAGAGAAGGCAGGTACAGGATACTGAGTTGGATGATCAGCCATGATCATATTGAATGGTGGTGCAGGCTCGAAGGGCCGAATGGCCTACTACTGCACTTAATTTCTATGTTTCTATGTTTCCCTCTCTAAACCCCTCTCCCTCTCCCACCCCCCTTCCCTCTTTATCCCACCCCCTTCCCTCTCTCCACCCGCCCCCTTCCTCCTACCCCTCTGTCCCTCTTCCATCACTCCCCCTACCCCTCTCCTCCTCCCTCCCCACTCTTCCACCTCTCCCACTTCCCCCTCCACTCTCCCTCCCCACTCTTTCCCCTCTCCCCCCACCCCTCTCCCCCTCCCTCCCTCCTCCCATCCCCCCCCTCCCCCACATCTCTCTCCCCATCCCCCTCTCTCACCCCCTACCCCGCTCTCCTTTCCCTCCCAAATCTGTCCCGTTTCCTCCTCTTCCTCTCCCCTCACTCCCCTCTTCTCACCCCCCCTCCCCCCACCTGTGTGTTTGGGGGGTGGTTAATTTGAGTGTGATGCCGCAGCCCCCCCCCCCCCCCCCCCCCCCCGCAAACGTCGTTGGGGAAACAGACCTAACAGGTCTGCACTTGGTCTAGTTATATATTAAAACTGTGTGCCTGCCGCCTGCCATCCGGCTGCCTTTCTGCCTTTTGATTCGTTCCATCGTGTGATGTCACAATGCCCAATACTCGCAGATGTCCAATCGGAATGGATCCATTTACATGGACGGCTGCCGGCCGCCTTTCTTCCTTTGATTCCCTGCAACTCCGAAACCAGACGCAGAATCGCAGCCATCTTTTCCATTTCGGTAGAGATTTCACTTTTCTTTCTAAGTATCCACTCCTCATTACATTTCGTCGTGTTTAAGTACACGTTTTTAATCAAATCCTTCTCCCCCCCCAATATTTCAAAAATAAACTGGCTTCTCACCCATAGAAGCAGCCCCAGCCCCAGCCCCAGCCCCTGGTGAACGTTCCATCGTGTGATGTCACAATGCCCAGATGTTGGGGAAGTCCAGAACAAGTGGTCACAGTTTAAAGATAAGGGGGAAATCCTTTAGGACAGAGATGAGAAAAACATTTTTCACACAGAGAGTGGTGAATCTCTGGAATTCTCTGCCACAGAAGGTAGTTGAGGCCAGTTCATTGGCTATATTTAAGAGGGAGTTAGATGTGGCCCTTGTGGCTAAAGGGATCAGGGGGTATGGAGAGAAGGCAGGTACAGGATACTGAATTGGATGATCAGCCACGATCATATTAAATGGCAGGCTCGAAGGGCCGAATGGCCTACTCCTGCACTTAATTTCTATGTTTCTATGTTTCCCTCTCATCACCCCTCTCCCTCTCCCACCCATCCCTCTCTCCCCCACCCCCCTTCCCTCCCTACGCCACCCCCTTCCCTCTCTCCACCCGCCCCCTTCCTCCTACCCCTCTGTCCCTCCTCCATCACTCCCCCTACCCCTCTCCTCCTCCCTCCCCACTCTTCCACCTCTCTCCCCCCACCCCTCTCCCCCTCCCTCCCTCCTCCCCTCCCTCCCCATCCCCTCCTCCCCCACATCTCTCTCCCCATCCCCCTCTCTCACCCCCTACCCCGCTCTCCTTTCCCTCCCAAATCTGTCCCGTTTCCTCCTCCTCCTCTCCCCTCCATCCCCTCTTCTCACCCCCCCACTCCCCACCTGTGTGTTTGGGGGGTGGTTAATGTGAGTTTGATGCCACCCCCCCCCCCCACCCCCCCCCCCCCCCCCCGCAAAACGCCGTTGGGGAAACAGACCCAACGGGTCTGCACTTGGTCTAGTTCCTATTAAATCTTTCCCCTTTCATCTTCGACCTATGTCATCTGGTTCTTGATTTCCCTTCCCTGGGTACAAGACTGTACATTCACCCTATCTATCCCCATTGTGATTTTATACACCTCTATAAAATCACCCACCTGTGCTCCAAGGAAAAATGTTCCAGCCTGCTATTATCTATGCCGAGTGTAATTCTGTGTAGGAAGGAACAGCAGATGTTGGTTTAAACCGAAGATAGACACAAAATGCTGGAGTAACTCAACGGGTCAGACAGCATCTCTGGAGAGAAGGAATAGATGACGTTTCGGGTTGAGACCCTTCTTCAAATTTTGTTGATAATAGAATCAAAACTGCAGTTTGCATTACTAGGGACTGTGGTGCTAATAATATAAAATGTCCTTATGTTAAATCGACAAGTATCAGATATCAGAGCTCCTGTCCCCAAGGCTTGCAGTCCTGATTGTGAAGGGGTTCTTTAACAGTACATAGTTGATCTAAGTACAACACCGTCTAAGCTTTCTAATTGTCCTGCATCATTTTTTGACCCTGCATTTTCTTACTACATGTTTAACCCTTTAGGGCGGCACGGTGGCCTAGCGGTAGAGCTATTGCCTTACAGCGCCAGAGACCCAGGTTCGATCTTGACTACGGGTGCCGTCTGTACGGAGTTTGTACGCTCACCCCGCGACCTGCGTGGGTTTTCTCCGAGATCTTCGGTTTCCTCCCACACTCCAAAGACGCACAGGTTTGTAGGTTAATTAGCTCGGTATAAATGTAAAGACAAAAATGTAAAATTGTCCCTAGTGTGTGTAGGGTAGTGTTAATGTGCGGGGATCGCTGGTCGGTGCGGACATGGTGGGCCAAAGGGTCAATTTCCGCGCTGTATCTCAAAACAAACCTAAACTTTAGTGTCCTTGCACTATTATCTGAACTGAAAAAAAAGTTTTCCTTTAATAATAATTTAGTTTATATGTTCATAAGTTCATATGTTACAGGAGCAGAATTAGGGCATTCGGCCCATCAAGTCTACTCCACCATTCAATCATGGCTGATCTATCTTTCCCTCTCAACCCCTTATGAATTTAGGAACTTTGAACCTCAAAGTCATAGAGACTTGTTGATGAGTTTAATTGGTAACTCAACCATTCCAACATACCTGGTCAACAGTTTTGTGGTAATGCATCCAGTATTGTACAATATCTAAACCACCGGCCAGTTGAGATTAGAGTTTCATTCAGTTTAGAGATACAGCGTGGAAATAGGCCCTTCGGCCCACCAAGTCCGTGCCGACCAGCGATTCCCGTACAATAACACTATCCTACACACGCTAGGGACCAATTATTTTGTTACTAAAGCCAATTAACCTACAAACCTGTACGTTTTTGGAGTGTGGAAGGAAACCGAAGATCTCGGAGAAAACCCATGCGGTCACGGTGGATAATATACAAACTCCATACAGACAGCACCCGTAGTCGGGATCGAACCCGGGTCTCTGGCGCTGCAAGCACTGTAAGGAAGCAACTCTACAGCTGTGCCACCGAACCGCCCTAGTTATGTGTGAAATAACAAAATAAGGAGAAAAAACACAAATTCAGCTCTAACACAAATCAGCACACTCAGAGCAAATTACTGTTTAGAAAGCCAAACACAAAGATTCCTCAAGCCTCTTCCAATAACTTGGACTAAACGCAACTTGGCTAGGCTTTATTGCACTGAACACATCAAAATACTTCAACTCAATGGAATTTTTGGAAGCAGCGTTTGGCTTGGTCCCAACAAATGTCAGGTATTTGTGAACATATAGTTCATTCCAGTTTATCTCAGATGAGTTAATGATCCTTGTCAGGAGATATATCATGGGCTTTTCTTTACCTTTTTTGGGACATTCCAATGTCAATCCATTATTAGCCCGTCAGTACATTGAGCCCATTTTACATCTTAGTTTAGCTTAGAGGTACAGCGCGGAAACAGGCCATTCGTCCCATCCAGTCCGCGCCGACCAGCATTAATAATGCTATCCTACACACACTCGGGACAAGTTACAATTATACCAACCTACAAACCTCTACGTTTTTGGAGTGCGGGTGGAAACTGGCGATCATGGAGAAAGCCCAGGCAGGACACGGGGAGAACGTACAAACTCCGTACAGACAAGCACCCGGGTTCCCGGCGCTGTAAGGCAGCAACTCTACCGCTGCGCCACCATGCTGCCCTGTCAGACTATCTTCACTCCCAGTCATATGGCGAGGAAATGTTGCCCTGATCCATCAGTGGATCACTTGGAATCCCATTCCAACTCCTTAGAAGAAACACCCTTTCAAACTGAAGAAGGGCTTCGGCCCGAAACGTTGCCTATTTCCTTCGCTCCATAGATGCTGCTGCACCCACTGAGTTTCTCCAGCATTTTTGTGTACCCTTTCAAACTTGTTTGACAAAGACCATTGAAGCATTGAATTGATGAGAATGCTCCTAGAAAATATGAACTTGTGAACTCTCCTGGCTGAGAAGGGTCCCTGCCCAAAATGTGGTCTGTCAATTGTTGCAAATGTCACATCTCCATAGATACTGCCTGACCAGCTAAGATACTCCAACACTTGGTATTCTACACAAGATTCCAGCATCTGCAGTTTCGTTGTGCCTCTGGACTCGTTCAGCAGTGGGCAGTGAGTTGTTTGTTTGGTAAGGCACACACAAGAGGGAGCCTTTTCAGCTCAAAAATGCCACGACTTAATGAAAACAAAGCAAATGTTTAAAACTGCATCAATGGTGAAAATGATCGCAAAACTAGCTCCCGTTCTGCAACCCGATAACAAAACTCATGTGCTTTTTAATAACTTAGCGCTGGTCCTAATGCTGATATACAGGTATGTCCTGTCAATGTTTTGGTTCAATGTTCTCACCAGACAGGGGAAGCACGGTGGCTCAGTGGTAGAGTTGCTGCCAGTGACCCAGGTTCGATCCTGACTACGGGTGCTGTCTGTACGGAGTTTGTACGTTCTCCCTGTGATCGAGTGGGTTTTCCACGGGTGCTCCGGTTTCCTCCCACACGCCAAAGACTTGCAGGTTTGCGGGTTAATTAGCTTCGGTAAAACTGTCCCTAGTGTGTAGGACAGTGCTAGTTTACGGGGGTGATCGCTGGTCAGTGCGGACTCGGTGGGCCAAAGGGCCTGTTTCCTCGCTGTAACTCTAAAGTATAGATTCTAAAGCCAGGGTCCTTTAATAATTGTGCATTTCGTTTACTTCCACAACTTCCTGATACCTGTCAGCGATCAAAATGATTTAAACCTTATCGCTGAGCAAAAGTCCAAAAACAATGTTTAATCTAAGAGCGTGAAAAACGACTTCATTAGACAATTTGCATTCACAAAGCGAATGTGCCAAGAGACTTGATTTGTTGAGACCTGTTTGAGAAAACAGGTCAAGGCTTTCCCTCGTTACTTGACCCTTGGTCGTTGGCGGGGCTGCCAAATGTCCGCCCTGTGGCAGGAGGCCAGATGAGTTAAGTTGATGGTCAGCAAACAATACGCAGCTTAGAGAGTGGTCATCTGGGCTGGGACTTGGGGAGTTAACCCATGGTGATTCACGAACCAGCAACATTTGCAGAGCAAAGGAGGTTAGAAGCAGCCACTGCCTGACTCAAGATAAACAAATGTGATTAACAACCCTGCCAGGGACTGATTAGAATTGTATTGGTGCTTTGTCTAAAGAGACATAATTTCCCTAGTTAGACACAAAAAGCTGGAGTAGATCAGATAGCATCTCTCGAGAAAAGGAATCGGTGACGTTTCGGGTCGAGACCCTTCTTCTGACACTTCAATCTCGACCCGAAACGTCACCTATTCCTTTTCTCCAGAGATGCGGTCTGGCCCGTTGAGTTACTCCAGCTTTTTGTGTCTACCTCTGTGTTTAAACCATCAAGGGCCGGGTCGGCGGCTCAGCGGTAGAGTTGCTGCCTTACAGCGCCGGAGATCCGGGTTCGATCCTGACTACGGGTGACATCTGTTCGGAGTTTGTACGTTCTCCCAGTGACCCGTGTGGGTTTTCTCCAGGTGCTCCGGTTTCCTCCCACACTCCAAAACGTGCAGGTTTGTAGGCTAATTGGCTTAGGTAAAAATTGCGAATTGTCACCAGTGTGTAGGATAGTGTTAGTGTGCGGGGATCGCTGGTCGGCGCGGACTCAGTGGGCCAAAGGGTCTGTTTCCACGCTGTATCTCTAAACTAAACTAAACCAAATCTGCAGTTCCTTCGTAATCATTTCCCTCGGATGCTCTCTTTGTTCCAACCTGTCTCCACTTTTGGTTTTCATTATTCACTGTACTATGAGTGGCCATTGATGCCTCTGCACTGATTTTTTTAAGTTAAATCATTTTCCACTTTGTCACTGATGGATGAGACCAAGTCTCTTACTCAGTGTATCACATATGAATTATTAAGATACACAAGTATCTCTGATATGCCATCTCACTCATTTGCATGACACACTGCTATTATCATAGATCAGAATAGTGTACTCTGTCATTCTCTCTCCCCCTCCTCTTTGATGGTCGCAATAGCAAAGGTATAAATGATAAATATCCCCATAAATGATACGGTGTGTCGCCTGTATTTTACATGAAGGTTAAACAGCATCCTCTACACAGCATGCCATTAAAACATGTTTAATATAATGTGTGGTCAAATAATATCTCTTAAATTTATAAGGTGTGATAAAAGAGGAAAATATTGCAACTCCTTTAAAGGCTTTTTATAGGAAGGAGACCCCTAGTGCGTGGGATGCTGGTTTACACTGATGTTAGACACAAAATGATGGGGTAATTCAGCAGGTCAGGCAGCATCTCTGCCAAAAAGGAAAATGTGATGATTCGGGTCGAGACTCTTCTTCGGACTGAGAGTCGGGTGAAAAGGAAACTAGAGATTTATAAAGGTACAAAGAACAAATGAGGGAAAGGTGTGAAAAGGACAAATCAAAGCCAGCCAGATGATCAAGGAAGGGTGGAGCCCACAACGTGTAGGAAGGAACTGCAGATGCTGGTTTGCACCGGAGGTAGACACAAAATGCTGGAGTAACTCAGCGGGACAGAATCCAGATATCCTTCTGTCCAGAGATGCTGCCTGTCCCACTGAATTACTCCAGCATTTTGTGTATATATTCATGGAGTCCACAAAGGTCCATTGTTGGCTGTGAAGTAGGTGATAACGAGTGGCTACAAACAGTGAAACTAGTTCGTCGACCAGCGTGGGGTGGACAGAGAGAGAGAGAGTGTATGTAAGGGCTGCTTGAATTTAGTTTCCTATTTGTAAAATGGCTTCGTCACATGTGCCATGAGTTTTTAATTGATGCTAGTAACCATACAAGCCTGCAAGGCTGTCCCTCCTACAATGTTTAGTCTAGTTTAGTTTGGAGATACCACGTGTATTCGACCACCTAATGTACAGCCCATACCTGGTTACTTCACTTTGCATTGGTTAAACTGGCAATGAGTTGCAATACTCTATGGAGATGGAGTGCTAGAACAGTACAGCATGGAAACAGGCCCTTCAGCCCACCTTATCCATGAGAACAGTTTAACAATGTACGGCATGGACATTGTGGGCCAAAGGGCCTCTTCTTGTGCTGTACCGTTCTATGTTCTGTTGAATGGTGGAGTAGACGTGACGGGCCGAATGACCTAATTCTGGTCCTGTAACTTATGAACTCTAAACTTCTGTGTTTTAAGACCTGCTTAGTTTAGTTTAGTTCAGTTTAGTTTAACCGAGGTACAGTGAAAAGCTTTTTGTTACGTGCTAACCAGTCGGCAGAAAGACTATACATGATTACAATCGAGCTTTCCACAGTGCGCGGATATAGGATGAAGGGAATAATGTTTAGTGCAAGATAGAGGAGGTGGTTGAGGTTGGGACTACCCCATCATTTAAGAAACAGTTGGACAGGTACATGGAAAGGACAGGTTTGGAGAGTTATGGACCAAGTTCAGGCAAGTGGGACTAGAGTAGATGGGACATTGTTGGCTGTTGTGAGCGAGTTGGGCCGAAGGGCCAGTTTCCACACTGTATTACTCTATGACTCTCGATTACTCTAATAAAGTCCATGATTAATGCTTGGAGCCACATCAAAATACCATTGCGTTCTGACCTTCCGATATTTATGTTAATCTGCAGTGGTAGTCATTGGGTTAAATATATGGAGTTGGTATAGTAAGTAAATAAATTAGGCGTTACAATCAAACCTTAAACCAACGTGGATTTAGAAAGAATAAAGCGTTGCCGTTCAAAAAAAGTGGTGAAAATGAAGAAGTATGTTTTTGCTTATGTTTAATTTTGACAACAACTGATTATAGTCACACATGATGGAACAGGGGTCTTCAGGCCGCCAGTCTAGATCATTAGTGGTACCGCTTGATATGGGTGAAAGGTTCATGAGTAATTGATATGTCACAATTAGACCACGGCTGGGTGTTTTCTTTCATCTTTATTTTGTAATTAAGTCGCCAAGGTACAAAAGGTTATGGACCGACCGCAGGTAAGTGGACATAGGTAGATAGAACTGGTGTGTGAGAAAGAACTGCAGATGCTGGTAAAATCGAAGGTGGACACAAAATGCTGGAGTAACTCAGCAGGTGAGGCAGCATCTCTGGAGAGAAGGAATGGACGACATTTCGGGTCGAGACCCTTCCTCAGACTGATGTCAGGGGAGGGGGTGGGACAAAGATAGAATGCAAGCGGAGACAGTAAGACTAGTGGGAGAACTGGGAAGGGGATGGAGAGAGAATGCAAGGGCCATCTGAAGTTAGAGAAGTCAATGTTCATACCGCTGGGGTGTAAACTATCCAAGTGAAATATGAGGTGCTCTTCCCAGATAGATCTGGCATTGGAACAAGGAAATTCTTACTTTCTGCAGCTTTCCAGGCTTAATAATGCAAAAAAACACCCAAATAAATATACAATGATCAATAATACAATAATCAGTGATACTACATAATCAAATTATAATGGTTTAAATCCCAAGCATGAAGTGCAAGCAAACAAAGTTCACTGTAGATCACAGTTGCAGAGGTAGGGTTGGGGTCAGTGTAGTGCAGTCTATTGAGAGGAAGCTGTTCTTAAACCTGGAGGCCACAGATTTCAGGCTCCTGTACTTTCCTCCCAGTGGTAGCAGCAAGATAAGCATGGCTAACATTGCTTTGAGGAACCTCAAGAATAACTACAATATGCTGAGGCTCTGTAAGTCACTGGTCTGGCTGCATTTGGAGTACTGTGAGCAAATTTGGGCCCCATATCTGAGGAAGGATGTGCTGGTTTACAAGAATGATTCCACGAATGAGTGGGTTAGCATATGATGGGCACTTGAGAGCACTGGGCCTCTACTCGCTGGAGTAGATAGAAGGCGTAGATATAATTAAAGGCGTAGATAGAGTGGATGTGGAAAGGATATTTCTACTGCTGGGAGAGTCTAGGACCAGGGGGTCATAGCCTCAGAATTAAGGGGCGCTCTTGAGATTGAGGAACGACTTCTTTAGTCAGAAGATAGTTAATCTGTGGAACTCATTGCCACAGAGGGCTGTGGAGGCCAAGTCAGTGGATATTATTAAGGCAGAGATGGACAAGTTCTTGATTCGAATGAGTGTCAAGGATTATAGACAATAGACAATGGACAATAGGTGCAGGTGTTAGCCATTCGGTCCCTCGCGCCAGCACCGTCATTCACTGTGGTCATGGCTGATCACCCACAATCAGTGCCTTCTCCCCATATCCCCTGGCTCCGCCATCTTTAAGAGCTCTATCTAACTTATGGGGAGAAGACAGGAATATGTGATTAAGAGGCAGAGATCAGCCATGAATGAATGGTGCAGTACACTTGATGGGCTGAATGGCCTGATTCTAGTCCTAACTTGTGAACCTGTGAAATGGTTTACTATGGAGGAATCAAGTGACCTCATGTACACACAATGAATGATCAGTCGCTGTTGGTTGGCATTAAGCAGAGAAGTCTTGTGAATCTTTGCTTCATTTCTCTCCATTCTGGATGGCTTCCAATAATTCTTATCCATTCAGCTTTTCCTGGATAAGATATTTTGCATTTCCATTGAGATTGAGCTGCACAGGTGTTGACGAGACAAGAACTGAAATGGCTCAGCCAAATGCAAATAATAACATATATGATAACTATCAAGACTCAGTGACATCAAACAGGTAACTGTCTGACCAGATCACAAGGAACTGCAGATGCTGGGATCTTGAGTAAAACACATGGTGCTGGAAGATCTCAAAGGGTCAGGCAGCATCTGCAGAGGGAAGGTGTTGGGCAACGTTTCGGGTCTGGATTCTTCTTCCGAGATTCAAAGTGATTGGGAGAAGCACCGGACTAGAGATTAAGAAACAAACTTCAACAAAGGAACTACAGATGCTGGTTTACACCGAAGATAGACATAAAATGCTGGAGTAACTCAGCTGGACAGGCAGCATCTCCGGAGAGAAGGAATGGGTGACGTTTTGGGTCAAGACCCTTCGTCAGACTGAAGTGGGCATTGACAATGCAGAAAGACTGTGTGTAAACTCACAAGCTCACAAGTCATAGGAGCAGATTGAGGCCATTTGGCCCATTGAATCAACTCCACCATTCAATCATGGCTGATCTATCTTTCCCTCTCAGCCCCATTCTATTACCTTCTCTATTCTATTACCTACTGGCCGTCCAGTTAAATCAGGCATGAGGTGCTCCTCATACTCCCCCCAGTCCCACCTTGCAGCAGGAGTGAAGTCACCCTCCAGACCCCACCCTCTCCGCACCTTTCATAGTTGTCCATGCCACCTCAGAAAATGCCCCCTCCTTTCTGATTCCGCAGCCCCCACCCAACGAGGAGAAGATGAAGGGAAACTGAGTTAAGGCACAGAGACAAGGGCACGGAGCCTCAGTCTCTAATGACAAACATGGAAATGAAATTTGTGACCCATACAACCAGCGTCTCATATTGCTTGTGGGTAATATATAAGCCAAGATTTTTTTCACTCTTAACACATGAGCGTCTTTAATATGTGTTTTAACATTGCATCAACAGCTGGGAAAACTGAACGTGTAAACTCAATATCCTGAAGAGCCTTCAATGACTCTGTGCTCCCTCTGTCTTTTATACCTTCAAGACTGCTGTCTTTATCTAAAGGGGCTGCTCCTTGCCTTCTCGCTGCACTTCACACCCGCCATCCTCATTTTTGGACACCCTGTGCGTAGAGGAGAGGGTAGGGGCTGAGGATGTCCTGATTGGGTTTGCTCCTGGGCCATCACGGGGGAAGAATGCATCCTTAATAAGGATGGTGATAAAGTTGGATAATATTATGCTGGAGAAACTCAGCGGGTGCAGCAGCATCTATGGAGTGAAGGAGATAGGCAAAGTTTCGGCCCAAAACCCTGAAGGAAATAGGCAACGTTTCGGGACGAAACCCGGAAGGGTTTCGGCCCAAAACTTTGCCTATTTCCTTCGCTCCATAGATGCTGCTGCACCCGCTGAGTTTCTCCAGCATTTTTGTGTACCTTCGATTTTCCAGCATCTGCACAGTTCCTTCTTAAACACTTGGATAATATTATATTTGGCATTGATGAATATTTGTTTGACTTGTATTATGGTGGTGGATGTTGTTTTGAATTATTTTCTACTGTACATATGATTGTAAATTATTTTTGGTTATATTAAAAAAATGGTTCTGAGCTCTCTGCGTGTGTGTCTTTTATACCTTCAAGACTGCTGTCTTTGCAAACTGATGCCTGTGATCTCTGACCCAGGAGTATCCAGTGTAAGATACACAGCGACATTACTGATCCACAGAGGCCAGTGAATGGAAGAACCCTGGCCAGAGATTCTGAATAACCTTATCTTGAGGGACTTATAAAACCGTTTTAATTATACCTCAAATCAATGGTTCATAAAATTGCATGGAAACCAAACACACTTCCGTAGCCTGGACTCCGATATACCTTCCCCAGTAAAACATGATCAGGTGTTTTCTTTTTTCACTTCATTTCATTAGTGTCGATCGTCGTGAGTTTTGCAATTGAGTTTTCTGAAAGAACTGGGCATGCGATGCTTCACGAGTTTATCTCTGGGAATGTGCTGAGAGGGGAAGTTTGGATTGAAGAGCAGTCTTTTATACGGGCCACTCAGGATTAGAGTTTTTATGCTGTTTACTGTTGATGTTCTGCTGATTGGAAAATCTTGGATTTTTGTACGTGTGGCTCATGGCTGGACTGGTCCCAGCTTTTGAAAGCAACTTGAAGTCTGGGCCAAGTAAGTGTGGGAATCTTTGGATGGGAAACTTTGAGATGTTTGCTACTCAGTGTATCATGTTCCAAATGATACAGAGCAGAGAAATGAAGCGTTCTCTGACAAAGGTCACAAGTTCATAAGTGATAGGAGTAGAATTAGGCCATTCGGCCCATCAGGTCTACTCCGCCATTCAATCAGGGCCGATCTATCTCTCCCTCCTAACCCCATTCTCCTGCCTTCTCCCCATAACCCCTGACACCCGTACTAAAGCTGCATTTATTTAATCTTTAAAGTCTCAAATAGGCACAAGGCACTAAAATGTTCCATTACTGAACACTGAGGCCAGGGCTAATTAATTATGTGTCATAGAGGGAGTGCAGAGAAGGTTCACCAGACTGATTCCTGGGATGTCAGGACTTTCATATGAAGAAAGACTGGATAGACTCGGCTTGTACTTGCTGGAATTTAGAAGATTGAGAGGGGATCTTATAGAAACTAACAAAATTCTTAAGGGGTTTGTCAGGCTAGATGCAGGAAGATTGTTCCCGATGTTGGGGAAGTCCAGGACAAGGAGTCACAGCTTAAGGATAAGGGGGAAATCCTTTAAGACCGAGATGAGAAAAACATTTTTCACACAGAGAGTGGTGAATCTCTGGAACTCTGCCACAGAGGGTAGTTGAGGCCAGTTCATTGGCTATATTTAAGAGGGAGTTAGATGTGGCCCTTGTGGCTAAAAGGATCAGAGGGTATGGAGAGAAGGCAGGTACAGGATACTGAGTTGGATGATCAGCCATGATCATATTGAATGGCGGTGCTGGCTCGAAGGGCCAAATGGCCTACTCCTGCACCTATTTTCTATGTATCTATGTATCTATGTATATATGGCTCGATTGTAATCATGTATTGTCTTTCCGCTGACCACGAGGCCCCACCGCCCGGCTTCTCCTGGGACGGCTTCAGGTTATTTATTTTTGCTGCAAAAAACATTAAATTCAGGCACCCAGTATGAAGCACAAGGAACCTCTGATTTTTCATCCAGTGGGAAAAATAAAAGGAACATATTTTCCGTTGGTCAACACAAAGAAATTAAAGGGGTGGAAGATTGCAACCTTCACGTGGTCCGCCCTGTTTTGACTAATGCAATTAACTCGACGTGCACAAACGGAAGATCAAATAGAACAAGTTGTCCAACAATTTTGGGCAATGCGCGCCACACGAAATAAGAAGAAGAAAGAAATTAAACTGGTAAAACATCTTTCTCTTGATGACAAAACAATTTATCGAGATTTGTTACTGCTAAACATGAAGCCACTGAGCCAAAGACACAAAGTGCTGGAGTAACCCAGTGGGTCAGGCAGCATCTCTGGAGAGGTCAGAAGAAGGCCCTCGACCTGAAACATCACCTATTCCTTTTCTCCCAGGTTGTTGCCTGACCCACTGAGTTACTCCAGCACTCTGTGTTTTCTTTTCTAAACCAGCATCTGCAGTTCCTGGTGTCTACCACCTATCACTTGCCAGGATAGACACAAAATGCTGGAGTAACTCAGCGGGACAGGCAGCATCTCTAGAGAGAAGGAATGGGATGTCTATCTTTGGTTTAAACCAGCATATGCAGTTGCTTCATATCACTTTCCATGCTTTGTCTCACTTCCAATTCTCTTCTAATTTCTCCCCCAGTATTAGAATCAGTCTGAAGAAGGGTCCCAACCTTAAATGTTATATCTTCAGTATAAACCAGCATTTGCAGTTTCTTCCTTAACATCTCTGGAGAACATGGATAGGTGACGATTCTTCAGATAACTGATATCTTGAAACTACAGATATGTCTTAAAAACCCACTTCATCCACTAATATTGTTCGAGGAGGTAAACCTACCATGCTTACCCAATCTGGTCTACAAATCCGACTGCCTACGTAGGCAAGAAAAAGTAAATCTGAACCACCTCCCTTTGTTCAGGCCAAACCTCTGAGTAAAGTCAGACATCAACAGTTGACATTCACCCCTGCCTTCAAAGTACCAGCACAGCCTTTGTTCAGATGATGAAGAAGAAGAAGGTATTTGAAGGAGCGGACACAAAGCTTACAGTCTACTGGGCAGTGGCGATCTTTGCACCACTCTGTGTTTCCAGTGTGTGGACTGCATTTCACTGAGATGATCAAAGCCTGAGAACATTCAAAACGGAATTTTGAGCCAAGGGTCAAGAGTATTTAATGGTCGTCTGTACTGACAATGGAACAACCCAGATATTCTCAGACGGTTTGTGGGGATTGAGGGTGACTTACTTCCAGTTCAGTTTCACTGGTTTGGAGATGGGTGAAGAAGTCAATGTAACATCCATAGATTCTCCCACTGTTGGGGCAAGCAGGCGGGAGAGGGGTTTATGATGTTGTATTTAAGAAGGAACTGCAGATGCTGGAAAATCGAAGGTAGACAAAAGTGCTGGAGAAACTCAGCGGGTGCAGCAGCATCTATGGAGCGAAGGAAATAGGCAACGTTTCGGGACGAAACGTTGCCTATTTCCTTCGCTCCATAGATGCTGCTGCACCCGCTGAGTTTCTCCAGCACTTTTGTCTACTTTATGATGTTGTATGTTCCCTACACAACTTGCGCTCCTTGTACACACTCCCAATATTCCCAGTGGCCGCTGATTCCCCATTCTCCATTTTATTCAGTCATGGGGTCATACAGCGCGGAAACAGGCCCTTCGGCCCAACTTATCCTAGCCGTCTGGTGGGAAGGAACTGCAGATGCTGGCTTACACCAAAGGTAGACACAAAATGTTGGAGTAACTCAGCGGCACAGCATCTCTGGAAAGAAAGAATGGGTGGAATTTCGGATCTTCTGACTGGGTCTCTGTCTATCTTGCCGTCTTAAAGTTGGGCCGAATGGCCTGTTTCCCTGCTGCATATCATTTATGAACATACGAGTTAACAAATCCGACTATGACTCATAAGTGATAGGAGCAGAATTAGGTCATTCAGCCCATCAAGTCTACTCCGCCATTCAATCATGGCTGATCTAACCCCATTCTCCTGCCTTTTTCCCCATAACCCCTGACTCTGTGAGTCTAACTCAAGCAATCAATCTAGACAATTAGTGTTAGGCAGTAAATGCCTAACTCTTGAGATCGGAATGGATCTGGTAGATGCATAGATTCCCTTGCCCAGAGTAGGGGAATCGGGGACCGGAGGACATAGGTTTAAGGTGAAGGGGAAAAGATTTAATAGGAATCTGAGGGGTAACATTTTCACAGGAAGGGTGGTGGGTGTATGGAATGAGCTTGCCGTGGAGGTAGTTGAGGCAGAGACTATCGCAACGCTTAAGAAACACTAAGTCATGTACGTGGATAGGACAGGTTTGGATGCAAGCTGTTGGGACTAGTGTAGCTGGGTCATGTTGGCTGGTGTGGGAAAGTTGGGCCGAAGGGCCTGTTTCCACGCTGTATCACCCTGCGACTCCATGACTCTAACCGAAAGAAAGTAAAGCAAAACTACGATCGACAAAAGAATAAATGTGCCGGAAAAGACAGTGAATAAAATGGTTATTTTCCAGACTATTGAATAATAATTAATGTTAGATCTTAACGACACAGGATATCCTGCAATCAGCGTTCAACATTTAGTAGAACCAAAGAAGAATTCAATCACCTGTATTGGAAACCTGCATCAACTGTTTACTCAGGGTGGACTTTAGTGACTTTAATCAATGTGCTTCATTTTGGATGAACATCAATCAGCTTCATTCTGAGCCAGCTACAATGGAATTTGAATGCTGTGTTATAGTTCCAATAACGATTTGCTGTCATATCACTAATAGAATAACTTGAAAAGCAAAAGGTCTATTGCAGAATAACTGGTTCTTCTTGAGCGTGACTCCCTGGAGGGTCCCCGGAAGCTATCCTTCCTAAACTCGCCAGTTATTCCCAGCTACTCCGCTGATTTGGCTAGGATTTTGCCCACATTCTCGGCTAGATAGTAGACTGACTAAAACGACATATGCACACACCTTTTCTTGGATGCCTCAGCAATTCATGCTTCGAAAATGCGTCCAGCGTTTTAAAACATGCCGTGATATCTTTTCACTGGTGAATCTACAGGCAGGAGCTACAGTAGAACTCCACGAACCTTGACTTGGCATTTTTCTTTTATATACAGGATGAAAACCTCCAATCAAACTTCTTGGTTAGTGTTTTTACAATGTGTTATGCAAATCTAATCATTTTGATTAATTTTCCACTCACTTCTAAGTAAATGAATTGGCTAGTTAATTGAGTCTATCAATTTAAATTTGGATGTAAAATTTCATTAGCTTCTGTGGAGTGCTGGGAGGAAGATGTGTTAAAGGATACAGAACTGTGTCAGCAGGGTTAGGACCACTGTGGTTAATATCTTGTTTAACAAGAGAACCCATGTCACTTTCATACTATCCGAGCTGTCAGCACTGAGTCACTGTTTAAACCCTCACCCGTACGTGTGTCTTTTAAGGTATCAGTTTGTTCCGAGGAGATAAAGGGAGTCAATATCATGAGATAGACACAATATGCTGGAGTAACTCAGCGGGACAGGCAGCATCTCTGACGTTTCGGCTCAAGACCCTTGAGTTCAGTTTAGTTCAGAGGTACAGCGCGGAAACAGGCCCATCGGCCCACTGAGACTGCGCCGACCAGCGATACACAGCGCACACTAACACTATCCTACACACACCAGGGACAATTTACACTTACACTAAGCCAATTCACCTACATACTTGTACGTTTATGGAGTGCGGGAGGCAACCGAAGATCTCGGAGAAAACCCACGCAGGTCACGGGGAGACTGTGCAAACTCCGTACAGACGGCACCTGGAGTCGGGATCAAACTCACGTCTCTGGTGCTGCAAGGGCTATAAGGCAGCAACTCTACCGCTGCGCCACCGTGCCACCCTTCTGCAGACTGGTTAGAGACAATGAAAAATAGAGATATAGACGATGATGTAGAGAGATAAAGAACACTTTGGCCGAGAAGTCAGACAGGATTGCAGGCAGAAATATAGTGTACAGTATCCTATATGGTGCGTGTTTCTCATGCCATCATTTGGTGCCAGATACGCACTATTGTCGTGTGAGTAATGACTCCAAAATAACTTTAGTTTAGTTTAGTCTTGATATACAGCGAGGAAACAGGCCACTCGGCCCCTCAGCCTATGGTGGCACAGTTGTGGATTTGCTGCTTTAAAGCGCCAGAGATCTAGCTTGGTATAATTGTTTAAAAAAATTGCCCCTAGTGTGTGTAGAATAGTTCTAGTGTGCGGGGATCGCTGGTCGGAGCAGATTCAGTGGGCCGAAGGGCTTGTTTCCGCACTGCATCTCCAAACTAAACCAAACTAAAGTCACACATCCATACCGACAATAGCTCACTCATGCACACACTCACGTACAAATGCACACGTTGCACTTGCGTAAGTTAAGAAGACAGAAAAAATTGCTTCTGTTGGTTACTTCACCACAAAGTGCCTGGGTAATTAACTATTAAAGCCACGAGGTTGGATAAGGCAGGCCCAGGGAAAATAAAATTGAAGCGGTACCATTCTGAGCATTTGCATTCTTTTGAAAGCTGATACATGATATTCCCTGACGGGTCTCGTAACTAGCAGATATAATTTGATGCACCGCGTCTAAAAGCCACAAAGCATAATTGCTTTGAAAGTGTGCTTTCATTTATTTACTTGTAAACTTGTGGGAGCAGCTGCCCTGTCTCCGCTACCATGATTGTCTGCGATGGGCTGCAGTGAGAACATGAACCCTCATGTCTCCGATCCCTTCATTCACCTTTTGGGATTCATAGACAGGCTGGCAAAATGCCGGTTCAACATCAGCAACTTCAGAATTAAAGGACGTTCCTTCAGGAAGGAGATAAGGAGGAATTTCTTTAGGTGAATCTGTGGAATTCATTGCCACAGAAGGCTGTGGAGGTCAAGTCAATGGATATTTTTAAGGCGGAGATTGATAGATTCCTGATTAGTACGGGTGTCAGGGGTTATGGGGAGAAGGCAGGAGAATGGGGTTAAGTGGGAAAGATAGATCAGCCGTGATTGAATGGTGGAGTAGTCCTGATGGGCCGAAGGGCCTATTCTATTCCTATCACTTATGAACTTACATTTGCTACAAGTGCCATGACTGACATCTCGCTCTGCTGGAAGGTCAACAACGCTCGGGCCGACCAAAGAGCGTCTTTCACCGAGTTGATGACCTTCCAGCATGACTTGATGTCAGTATCTGAATGCGTCCCTTGGAACACTCTGTAAACCACAGAGTCCTCTGTTAGGGAGCTGTTCGCAATACATTGTGACAGGGGCCCTTGCAAACCTCTCCAGACTCTCTTTGCAAATCCACACACTGCGAAGAGGTGGGGTCTCCATAACATCCGTCTCCTCTCCATAGCAGCCGTAACAAGGGCAGCATGCGCTGGTCGTGAGGTTCTGATGGTGCAGGAAGGATCTGACAGGGAGGGCTCCCCTCACAGCCAGAAAAGCTTTGTGCTTGTTGGTTACTTCTGACGATGAGGTCTTTGGCCAGACAAGGTGGGCAGTCTGCTCTGGGAACCACGCCACAGGATCCATGGAGTCATTTCCTTGCAGTGCCTGCAGGACGTTCCATGCTGATGGACTGCCTGATGGACTTGTGGTCAAAGTGTCAGACAGCATCTCTGGAGAAAAGGAATGGGTGACGTTTCAGGTCGAGACCCTTCTTCAGTCTGAAGAAGGGTCTCGACCCAAGACATCACCCTTTCCTCTCCAGAGATGCTGTTGGACCCGTTGAGTTACTCCAGCTCTATGTGTCTATCTATACTTTAAACCACCATTTGCAGTTCCTTCCCACACATTGTGGTCAAAGGTGTTGGTCTGGAAGAACCTTTTAGACCAGAATTCCAAACAGTAGGACCATGGCAAGCTGATGGGCTTGGAGGGGGCCAGTGAGGAGAGGTCAAGGAAAGAGCATTCACATTGCGGCCCTGTTTCCACCAATCTATCCACCACCATACACAAGCAGCACAAGAAGCAACAAGTCAGACAGACACCATTGCATGCAGAAGCCGAGATGTGTGTTCAGCTCTGGCTGAACATCTTCCAATCTTGTGTGTGGACTCGAAGCAGATGAAGAAGCCAGCGAGAAAAGTAAATCACTCATTGAATCCTTAAAAAACAACTGCAAATTGCACACAAAATGTGTAGGAAGGAACTGCAGATGCTGGTTTAAACCGAAGATAGACACAAGATGCTTGAGTAACGCAGCAGGACAGGCAGCATCTCTGGAGAGAATGAATGGGTGACGTTTCGGGTCGAGACCCCTCTTCAGACTGAGGGCTCGCTGAGTTACTCCAGCATTTTGTGTCTATCTCCAAATTGCACCGGTTATCTTATTAATAGATTGGCCGCAGACTGCAGCCTCCCCTTGTTTAACATTGCACATGTGCTATTCTTCTCAGTTCATTTATTTAACACGGGTCCTGGAGGACAGTAATACATTTTGTGAGTGAAAAATACAGTGCAGGGGAAGATTAAGGATACCTCTGACATGCCTTATTCATCTCTGATACACATCTTTGTCCTGATTATTGATTACCTTGTTCGCCATTGTTGAATTAATTACTACGGATGGTGCACTATTCAAAGTGCTGGAATTAGAACTCGGCTGAAATTTATGGCTGATGAGGGGCGCGAGGGACATCAAGGATATCTCTGGTCTGACGGTGAGTTATGGCCTTCCTTCCCCAAGTGTGAATGACACAGGCACTTGTGAGTAATGGTGTTCCTTCCGCACAAGTGAGGGAACGCCTGGATCTCCCTGGGAACGGTGAGATGATGTGTTTATTCTTGGCGTGTGGGGGGGGAGCGGGAGGGTGTTGGGGGGGGGGGAGGAGGGGGAGGGGGAGGGGGAGCGGGAGGCTGGGGGGAGGAGGGGGAGGGGGAGGGAAAGGGGGAGCGGGAGGCTGGGGGGGGGGGGGAGGAAGCTGATGAAACCATCTCGAGGGATTCAAGAGTGTTTTATTGTCAAGAGTCCCAGGTAGAACAATTAAATTCTTAAGGGCCTGTCCCACTTGAGCGTCATTTGCGCGTCACGCAGATGGCATGCGAAGATTTTGTACATCCCAAATTCCTGGGGCACCACGCGCGACCACGTGTCACTGCCTGCATCACCACGCACCATGCGCGCATCACGTGCACGTCACCACGCGCGCGTCATGCATCGTGACGCGTAAATGATGATGCATAAATTACGCGCAAATGATGCCCAATGGGACAGGCCCTTTACTTGCTGCAGGACAACAGAATATATAATGATCATATTGAATAGCGGTCGGTGCTGGCTCGAAGGACCGAATGGCCTACTCTTGCACCTATTGCCTATTGTTTATTGTAAACATAGTACACTATAGACAATATAATAAATGAGAGAGAAAGTTCAAAGAAAGAAATGTATGTATACACATACTCACATGTACACATATATACAGATCATATATTTTATACATATATATACACACACACACTCACGCACACATACACATAAGAATCAAACAAACAATAATAGTGCAATAATAGCAATAAAAGTTGATGTAGTTCAGAACTCATTTGAGGTTAATTGGCTTGGTATAAATGTAAAAATTGTCCCTAGCATGTGTAGGATAGTGTTAACGTGTGGGAATCGCTGGCCGACACGGACTCGGTGGGCCGAAGGGCCTGTTTCCGCACTGTATCTAGAAACTAAACTAAAACGAAACATGTAGAATAAATGCCGGTTTTCCTCACGTTAACACTCAAAGCAGAATCTTTCCACAACCATAAACTAAATGTTGTTTTACATTTCGTTGAATGAGTCTATTCTGCTCTGTTTTATGCAGAGGGTGATTTCTAACTGTTTAGCATCCAGGTCGAAATCCTATCGTCGGTAGATTTCCATCCGCTAAGTAGTAAACTAATTAGAAAGCTTTGCATTTTATAATAATTGACTTTTCACCAGTTATGACATTTTGAATACAGGCCTTTTTTTTTGCATTTCCTCTTTAACTCGGTGACAGCTCGAACATCTGACAAATTACAACAACTTTCCTTGACATTTGCTGCTAGCCGATTCACACACATTAATCAGCAATGTTTTGTTTTCACATTTTTTAAATCTTTCTTGTCATATTTTTTTTTTAAATCTCCAACCAAACACCAGCTATCAGATAAGTGATTGAAGGAGCTGATAAGAGGATTGCGATCGAGATTTCTTTTCCTCTCTTCTCTTTCCTTGAATTCTTCTCTTCTTTTCTCTGTAGTGAGAGAGTGTCCACTGAGACCTTTCCCTTGAGCTGATTTCAAGAAAGAAAAGGGCAAAGATATTCTCTGTGCCTGAGGACAGGCCACAGAGGTCAGGACATCTCCCAACCTCTGTTTAGCCTCTTTGTCCAGCGCTAGGCTAAGGTGGCCTTTACGGGCAGAGGGCAGAGCAAGGTCTTTTTCAAGTTATAAGTAACTATCAGAACTCCAGAGTGATTGTGAATCCCGTCATTGCTCTTCAAAAAAACCTGTTCACTTTGAGTGTGATTTCCATTTATATTACGTTTTATATACAAAGCATTTGGATCAAATGATTACTGAATCATCCTTACCCTGAGTCCTGGGTTTGATCCTGACTGCGGGTGCTGTCTGTACAGAGTTTGTACGTTCTCCCCGTGACCTGCGTGAGTTTTCTCCGAGATCTTTGGTTTCCTCCCACACTCCGAAGACGTACAGGTTTGTAGGTTAATTGGCTGGGTGTAAAATGTAAAATGTAAAAAAAATATTGTCCCGTGTGTGTGTGGAGTAGTGTTAATGTGCGGGGATCGCTGGTCAGTGTGGACTTTATACACCGAAGGGCCTGTTTCAGCACTGTATCTCTAAACTACCACAACTAGAGAGCAGTGCTGAACTACAATCTACCTCATCGGTAGCCCTTGGCCTATCTTTGATCGGACTTTACAGATGGCACAATGGGCTAAGTGTTCGGCTGGCAACCGGAAGGTAGCTGGTTCGAATCCCGCTTGGAGTGCATACTGTCGTTGTGTCCTTGGGCAAGACACTTCACCCACCTTTGCCTGTGTGTGTGGATGTAATTATGTGAAGCACTTTGGGGTCAATGCAAGTTGACTAAAAATGTGCTATATAAATAAAGAAATTTAAATTTAATTTAATTTAAATTTAAATTTAATTTACTGGCTTTACCTTGCACTAAACGTTATTCCCTTATCATGATTCTGTACACTGTTAATGGCGTGATTGTAATCATATATTGTCTTGTCGCTGACTGGATAGCACGCAACAAAACCTTTTCACTGTACCTCGGTACACGTGACAATAAACTAAACTGAACTGAACTGAATCACAAGGAAATATCGACAGCATGCTTAAAAGATACTTGTAAAATCATCTATAAATTGATGAACATGAATTACATTATGAATGATAATTGAAAACATGCTCCCTAACTTTTAATCAGAAAGGTTACATGATCTACCATTTCAGTCAGCTCATCAAGGTGCATCGACCTTGAAGAAGTTTGCCACTTTTTGCCGATGGGAGAATACTTTATTCTCTGCAACTCCCTCTCTCACTGCTCCCCTTGTGATTCCTACTGCTCTCTGACTCTGGAGTCTGTAGAAGGGTTTCATCACCTATTCCTTTTCTCCAGAGATGCTGCCTGCCCCGCTGAGTTACTCCAGCATTTTGCATCTATCTTCAGTATAAGCCAGGATCTGCAGTTCCTTCCTGCACATAAGCAATTCCAGTGACTGCAATTTACAAATGTTACTCTTCACTGATGAAAAAGGGTGCAGATTTAGGTTTCGTTTCATGGAAGCAGGCCCTTCAGCCCACCGAGTCCACACAGACCAGCAATCACCTGTTCACACTAGTTCCATGTTATCCCACTCTCTCACCCACTCCCTCAGCAACTGGGCAGTTAATGACGGAAGGTTTCCACTGTGGATCTGTGAGCTGCTACTTTTGTTTGTTTAGTTTTGTGTTAACGATATATCCCAAAGGCAGTGATTCTGAAAATAAGATTCCCTAACATAAAAAGGCAGCTTTAAAGATATAAATACAAAATCTGCAGGAGTAAGTCAGCAACTCCGGAGAACATTGATAGATGACGTTTCGGGTCGGGAGCCTTCTTCAGATCTGAAACATCACTTATCCATGTCTTCCAGAGATGTTACCTGATCAGTTGAGTAATGGGCCTGTCCCACTTGGGCTAGTTTTAGACGACTGCCGGCGACTGTCATAGTCGTAGCAGATCGCCGTAAAAAAGGCGACTGGACCCCCCTCTACGACATAAAATTTGAAATAGAATCAGTTCTTTAACCACAAAAAAAAAAATGAAGGCCGCACCAGCGACAAGCTACGTCATCCTGGCGACAACCTACGACAGCGTCTACGTCAGGAGAAGTCAAGCCACGCTCATTGGCGTCAAGCCAACTTTCCCCGAAAAGGTTTGAACATTCCAAAATCCAGTGGCGACCAGAAAGACGCTACGATTCTTTGGGCGACTGAGGAGACGACTCACGACCAGGAGACAGATGGCACAATGGGCTACGTGTTCGGCTGGCAACCTGAAGGTGGCCGGTTCGAATCCTGCTTGGAGTGTGTACTGTCGTTGTGTCCTTGGGCAAGACACTTCACCTACCTTTGCCTGGGACTAGAGACGGAAATTAGCTACTGATTGGCTACAATCTCGCATATTTACATGCAAATGTTCATTAATATGCACTGTCCCTATAAACAAATTATTATTATTATTATTATTATTATTATACAGGCTACACCCCGGCAACCATGTGGCGACATCCTAGCCACCTGAGTTCGCCTAAAAAATCGCCTAAGTGGGACAGGGGCATTACTCCAGTGTCTTCAGCTGAGTTACTCCAGCAGATTCCACAGGCAGCTCGCTCAGTAACCAAAGGCTATTTAAAGTAATTGGCAAAAGTTGTCTGGAGAGGAGATGGGAAATTATGTTTAATGCATTGAGTTAGGATTGAGGAATGTAACTCTAAAAGGATGGTAGAAGTGGCAGAAGAATGGAAAAGGGAATTGGAGATATAATTGAAAAGGAAATATTTGAAATGCTGCAGGGATTGTGCATGAGAGTGGAACAGATTGGATATCTCTTTTATAGAGTAGCCTTTTATATTATTCTATGATAATTGCAGGATTTAAAAAATATATAAAATGCTTCAGTCATTTCTGCTCAACAAACTATGGTTTAGTTTAGTTTAGAGATACAGCGCGGAAACAGGCCCTTCGGCCCACCGAGTCCACGCCGACCAGCGATCCCCGCACGTTAACACTATCCTACACACACCCAGGGACAATCTTTAAATTTAGACCAAGCCAATTAACCTACAAACCTGTAAGTCTTTGGAGTGTGGGAGGAAAGTGTGGGAGATCTCGGAGGACATGGGGAGAACGAACAAACTCCGTACAGACAGCACCCGTAGTCAGGATCGAACACGGGTCTCTGGCGCTGCGAGTCAGCAACTCTGCCGCTGCGCCACCGTGATGATACACTTCCTGAGTGCATCTGCACAGACCGAAGACTATTGTTAGTATTAGTTTGGGGGAAAGAAAATAAATTGGCCAGAAAACAGGGGCATGCTGAGAAAGAATGTATTTGTTTCAATGTGGTGGGTTGTTTATATATAGTTCTTAAATCCATGTGGAAATGACCATTCATCCCATGGTGTCAAAAATAAATGAACATCTATTGCGCAAGGAAATGTTGGATGTTGACGTTAATCTGACATTCGTCTACTGCTTGGTTGATGTCTGCATTTGATGTTTTGCAGTTTTAGTGATTTATACGTCATCTCAGTGCCCGAGATATGTTTAGGCTTCAAATTGCGCTGACATTTGGTTTTGCTAATTTGAACGTAATGGTGACAAAGACACAAAACTGTGGGAAGAGGGTGTAGAAAGCACAATTGGGCAAACACTCAGATGTGTCACACATTCCAAGTGCGGGGTTTGTTTTGACAAACCCTGCACTTCCAGGAAAGAAAAACACTAATCTGCCCGTTAACGGAATGTGCAATTTGTATGTATCCAGTTTAAGAGAGCCACCATCTTTTAAATTAACAGTGGTCATTAAGTGAAACAAAGTGAAGATTTTTGGTGGGTCTAGTGAAGAGAACAAATCAATGCACTTTGTTAGTACAAGAATTAAGTGAATTAAAACATGTAAGATATCTTATTTAACATTTTATCTAAAAGTTATTTTAACATGGAATATACCCAAGTTACCACCAAGGCTGTTCCAAACTAAATTTGACATTGTGACAAATAATCAGATAAAAGCAATAGCTAACTGTCTTATAGAAGGAGAGAGGAGGGAAGATTTAAGGGAGAGTTAGATAGAGCTCTTAGAGCTAACGGAATCAAGGGATATGGGGAGAAAGCAGGAACGGAGTACTGATTTTGGAAGATCAGCCGTGATCATATTGAATGGCAATGCTGGCTCGAAGGGCCGAATGACCTACTTCTGCACCTATTTTCTATGTTTCTAATCTAGAGTTTTTGGTGGCTTCAATATGAGTGTTGAGGTGATATAGATACATAGATGCATAGACACCCAGCCTAATGTCATCTGCAAATTTGCTAATGTTACATAATTCCTTCATCCAAATCATTAATGTATATTGTAAATAGCTGTGGTCCCAGCACCAAGCCTTGCGGCACCCCACTAGTCACTGCCTACCATTCTGAAAGGGACCTGTTAATCCCTACTCTTTGTTTCCTGACTGCCAACCAGTTTTCTATCCATGTCAGCACCCTACTCCCAATACCATGTGCTCTAATTTTACCCACTAATCTCCTGTGTGGGACCTTATCAAAGGCTTCCTGAAAGTCCAGGTACACTACATCCACTGTTCTCCCTTGTCCATTTTCCTAGTTACATTCTCAAAAAATTCCAGAAGATTAGTCAAGCATGATTTCCCCTTCGTAAATCCATGCCTACTCAGACCGATCCTGTTACTGCTATCCCAATGCACCGCTATTACATCTTTAATAATGGACTCCAGCATCTATCCACCACCGATGTCAGGCTAACTGGTCTATAATTCCATGCTTTATCTCTCCCTCCTTTCTTGAAAAGTGGAGAAGTGAACTAAAACAGCCTTTTGCACTTTATCTGTGTATTTATGTGTGTGTGTATATATATATTCTATAGTATATGGTCACATTGAACTGATCTGATCTGTATTTATGCCTACAATATTCTGTCGTGCTGCAGCAAGCAAGAATTTCATTGTCCTATCTGGGACACATGACAATATACTCTCTTGACTTGACTTGGATAACATTAGCTACCCTCCAATCCACGGGAACTGATCCAGAATCTATAGAACATTGGGAAATTATGTTGGTGGCTCAGTGCCTCTCCTTGGGATCTGTACGCCAGGAGATTCCAGAGCCCTGGCTCATAAATTTCTGTCGATTAGGTCCAAGGGATGGGAACCAAAATGTTGGGGTGCTGTGTTCAAATTAACGCGCATTCCTGGCACGGCCCAAGAGAGGGCGTACTGGGACCTCCACTCTCCAATGACCCGGGTCATCTTCCCTCTTGTAAATAAATGTCCAGTTCCGTTTATAACGTGGGATTTGCAGGCAGAGTTTTAGCCATTCCATTTACTTTTACAATGTAAACTGCAAATCAAAGCAGCACTCCTCACTGAAAAGTTAAAGCTGTTCAGAAATTGGCAACATCACTGAATCCTTCCCAGCTGCCCAAGATATCCGGACAGCATGCCAGCGTAGCCTGGTTTTTTTTAATTGTCCTTGGATGCTTGTGTTCTCTGTCTTGCTTAAACTGCGGAGTGGATTCCACGGTTAAAAGCATTCGATTGTTTTGACCTCACCAAATGAGATTGAACTCACCTGGTGGTTAGCACTCCGTGTTGTGCGTACGTTTAGATTTTAGTTTAGTTTAGTTTGGAGATACAGCATGGACACAGGCCCTTCGGCCCACCGAGTCCGATAGGACCCTAGCACTATCCTACGCGCACTAGGGACAATTCACAGTCTTTTTTACCAAAGCCAATTAGCCTACAAACCTGTACGTCTTTGGAGTGTGGGAGGAAACCGGAGCACCCAGAGAAAACCCACGCAGGTCACGGGGAGAACGTACAAACTCCGTACAGACAGCACCCGTAGTCGGGATCGAACCCGGGTCTCTGGAGCTGTGAGGCAGCAACTCTACCGCTGCGCCACCGTGCCGCCCATCATGGGCCTTCCTGATACTATTGAAGCAGGATTAGATTGAAACACGTGTTCATTTTAAGAGAGGTATTTTGGGTCATTTCAAGGTCAAATGATTTTAATAGTTATTATGCAGTTGGCCTCTTGCACTGCTAGACTGTTGCAGGGATAGGATTGCAGTCGTAACGACATGAACAGAAGTCACTGATAGTTTGACACAATACAAGGAGACTTTATGGACCTTTTTAGTTTAGTTGAGAGATACAGCGTTGAAACAGGCTGATAACATAAAGCCAGTTAGAACGGGTGATCGATGGTCGGTGGGCCGAGAGGCTTGTTTCCACTCTGTGTCTCCACACTAAAACTTCTCTCCCTTCCTGCTAGCCCATCCAGCAAGCACTATTCATCTTTCGGGCACTTGCATCTTCTCATTTGATTTGATTTGATTTAATTTGATTTAATTTGATGTCATTGTCTTCAATTAAGAGACAACAAAATTCTCTTTCCCTTACAGTCATACAAAAAAATTAAATTAAAAAAAGCACAAAAACACAGAACACAGAAGTCCACAACACAACCAAATGTCCCCACTGTGAAGGAAGGAACCAAAGTCCAGTCAAACTCCTCGCTGGTTGTTCCCCGATGTTCACCCATCGTCGGGTCCTCCCGAGCCCCCTGTAGTCGTCGTCACGGAAACAGGCCCGATGTTCAGGCCCTCTCACCGGGAATGATGGAATCCCAACGTCGAACGGGAGAACATCGTCAGCGGCCTCGACCCCCTGAACCCGCCACCTTCCGCCTTCCACCGGAGTCCGCGGCTCCCGATGTCCACATGCCGCACTCGGTGGAGATTCGCGCTGGCGACCCCCGGCAAAGGGTCCCAGGACTCCGCGATGTTAAAGTCAGCGTCGCCCGCGTTGGGAGCTCCGCACCCACAGCTCCGCGATGTTGGGGCAGCGGCCAAACACTCCGGCGATCCCAGGTAAGGCCTCGCCCGTCCTGCGATGTATCGAGCGCAGCGCCGCAGCTGCTGAAGCTCTGGTCCGGTCCCGGCAGGAAAGGCCGCGCCAATCCAGTTGGTAGGCCGCGAGGGGGGCGGGGGGGGGCGGGACGAGGACGCGACTTGGATAATAGCCCCATCCTCGCCAGGAAGCGACTGAAGGACGATTCCCCCCTTACCCCACCCGCTCCCCCCCCACGTAAAATACTGAAAAAAACACTCTAAACATAACAAAATTTTAAAAGACTACCAGACCGTGGGCGGAGGCAGCTAGCAACAGCGCCACCGGATGTCCATTCTTCCAAATAAGCATCATTCCGTAACTCAAAAGTATCGTAACTTATGAAGCTATTAAAGGGACTACTTAATATTGTGTGGTTATATTGATGGATCCGAATGTAAGGAGTGCTTCAAGATTCAATTAGAATGTTATTGTTACTTTAAAATGATTCCTTTGTATTACTGAACAGCTGCAGAATAGAATTGGGAAAGATTTCATCGTATAACGATTTGAGTCATCGCAACCAGTAATTGACAATTTTGACGCTTAATAAATGTCTTCCTGCTTTGCGTTTTCTTGTTGCGATTCGATTTGCCAGTGTCTGATATTTTTACATTTTCCCCTTTTTTTTTTATCGACAGGCTGGTTTAATTAAGTTCTTGTACAGAGCTGAAAAACATAGGTTGTACAAGCTAGGGATATAATAACGAAGATTTTAAAAATAGCACCCATGAGTTAATCAGCTACTAATTGATACATGTTGTAATGCTACCAGTTTGTAATTAAGAGGGATTGGGAGAATTTAGTTAAATTGGTATAAATAAGGCTGGAAGCTGAACGGTGACTTGGCATATCGTTAATTCCCACAATCTGTGCTCTCGGATGCTAAATCATGGGTTAAAAATATAAGCATAGTGGGCAATAGTGATTAAAAACCTCAAAGGGTGAGGCAGCATCTATGGAGCGAAGGAATAGGTGACGTTTCGGGCCGAAACGTCACCTATTCCTTCGCTCCATAGATGCTGCCTCACCCGCTGAGTTTCTTCAGCATTTTTGTCTACCTTCGATTTCTCCAGCATCTGCAGTTCTTTCTTAAACAAAAACCCCAAAGGATTTGTTTACCCTCGTTAACTGCCCTGCATACTTTGCCGTTTTAAGAGGAAATCGCAAAGTCACTGAGTAAGCAGCCTTCATTATTCCGAGCCAAATGACTTGCGAGAGAACCTTTAAAGGTGGGGGGGGGGAAATGAATCCAGGAATATTGGGTTACAGGAAACGGCCGCCTACCTTTGCACCACCAAGCTCTTAAAAGCAACCGTGACAGGGAGTTTAGACTTGGTATAAGTTGAATTTCTCTTGAGTTGATTGGTACCTGGTCGACCCACAAAGACAGGCCAAGCAGTGGTCAGCGATGATGGGTCCCAGGAGGGGTATAACCTTACAGCAGTCTGGGCTCCTGGTGCTGGGCCTTTCACAACAGGAATCTGGGGACAAATGGAGAGGAATGGTTTTCACACTTGTCGCAGCTGCGAGCAGCCATAACAACCGCCAGTACAGGGGGCTGGGTAAGCCACGTTCTCCCTCTTGAGTTACGATACCTCGTGAGTTCATGCGATAGGAGCTGAAGTAGGCCATTCGGCCCATCAAGTCCACTCCGCCATTCAATCATGGCTGATCTATCTCTCCCTCCTCACCCTATGCTCCTGCCTTCTTCCCATAACCCCTGACACCTGTTCTAATCAACAATCTATCTAATTATGCCTTAAAATATATCCATTGACGGCCTCCACAGCCTTCTGTGGCAAAGAATTCCACAGACTGACCATCCTCTGACCCTCTGATCTTCTGACCCTCTGACCTTACCTGTCATGACTCCACTACCGCACCTGCCGTTTGTTTGTTCTTATTGGTACTGATGATGATGATGATGATACTTTATTGTCATAGAGGTCCTCAAACAGGCCTGTCGGCCCAATGTTCCCACACCGGCCAACATGTCCCATCTATACCAGTCTCACCTGCCTGAATTTGGCCCATATCCCTCCAAACCTGTCCTATCCATGTACCTGTCTAAATGTTTCTTAAACGTTGCACTAGTCCCAGCCTCTTCTGGACTAAACATTGCTTTATGGATATCACAGTTTACATGCAGCTTAGTTTAGTATAGCTTGGAGATACAGCGTGGAAACAGGCCCTTCGGCCCACCGAGTCCACACCAACCAGCGATCCCTGCACATTAACACTAACCTACACACACTGGGGACAATTTACAATATTACCAAGTCAATCAGCATACAAACCTGTACAAGTTTGGAGTATGGGAGGAAACCGGAGCACCCGGAGAAAACCCACACAGGTCATGGGATGAACGTACAAACTCCGTACAGACAGCTCCCGGGCCTCTGGCGCTGTAAGGCAGCAACTGTGTTGTCCAGTTCTCCTTGCCTTTTCATGGAGAGTGCTGTTCAGAAATTCGCTGTGATAATAATTTACAACCAGTTCCATCTGTATCTATAGGCCTACTAAAGCTTGTAGTCAGGTGTCTTGTAGCAAGGCATCTGTGGAGAGTATGGAAGCACAATGTTTATGCAATTAGACCACTAATCTAGAGGCCTACACTAATGAGGCAGAGACACACATTGGAATCCCAACCACAGCAGCTGGGGAATTTTAAGTTCTGCGAATTAATTAAATGTGGAAGAAGATACTGGTATCAACAATATGGACCATGAAACTACTGACTTTTCATAAATACACAACTGATTTATTAAAGGTAGACAAAAATGCTGGAGCCACTCAGCGGGTGAGGCAGCATCTATGGAGTGAAGGAATAGGTGACGTTTCGGGTTGAAACCCTTCTTCAGACTGATGTGGGGGGTTTGGGGGGCGGGAAGGAGAAAGGAAGATGCGGAGACAGTGGGCTGAGGGAGAGCTGGGAAGGGGAGGGGAAAGAGGGAGAAAGCAAGGACTACCTGAAATTGGAGAAGCCAATGTTCATACCGCTGGGGTGTAAACTACCGAAGCGAAATATGAGGTGCTGTTCCTCATGAAACCCATAGCTTTTGGTTTGGAAGCAGGACTGCTCAGACAGAGGCAGAGTTGATAACAGAAGCTTTTATAACAAGCAGATGTCCCTAAGCTCATGAACTAAAATGGCAATTTTATTTTTTGTCATGATCACACGGCATGATTAGTACGGGTCTCGGGATTTACGGGGGAAAGGAAGGAGAATGAGGTTGAGTGGGAAAGATAGATCAGCCATGATTCAATGGTGGAGTAGACATATAGTCATAGAGCCATATAGCATGGAAACAGGCCCTTCAGCCCAACTTGGCCACACCGACCAACATGTCCCATCTATATTAGTCCCACATGCCTGCATTTGGCCCATATCTCTCTAAACCTGACCTATCCATGTACCTGTCTAATTCTTTCCGAAATGTTGCAATAGTCCCTGCCTCAACTACCTCCCCCTGCAGCTCGTTCCATACACCCACCACCCTTTGTATGAAATAGTTAACCATCGGATTCCTTTAAAATGTTTCCCCATTCACCTTAAACCTATGCTCATTGGCTATCGATTCCCCGTAATGGATGGGCCGAATGGCCTAATTCTGCTCCTACTCTGCAGGAGCTGATGGCAGCAGAGAGATTAGGGTTTGGTAAATACACGGTTAAGCAGCTTGCAATGTTAGTGATTTGCAACAAGTCTCAAAGAACCAAGACCAGCCTTTTTTTAGTTGCAGCTCACAACTTTTTACCTTTTACCGTGTGATTCAGTGGAGTGACTTCAGGCTGAACGATTTACAACAGAAGTGCTTCTCCCATGCTACGGGAATGAAACTCAGCCATTATTCTTAAAAGGATTTGAAGCATGGAATGGTTCTGCCCTGGAAAACAGTCCAGTGCCAGGTTACCTGCAAGTAACAATGAGTGAAGAAATAGTATTTTGATTTGTTTGAGGGGTACATGCTGAATTCAGCTGGTAAATTACACTACATACACAAGAGTAATTTAGCAGCCTAACTTTGGCCCACCGATTCTGCGCCGACCAGCGATCCCCGCACAAATTAACGCTACCCCACACACACTAGGGACATATTACACATGCACTACGGGTGCTGTCTGTACAGAGTTTGTACGTTCTCCCCGTGACCTGCGTGGGTTTTCTCCGAGATCTTCGATTTCCTCCCACACTCCAAAGACGTACAGGTTTGTAGGTTAATTGGCTGGGTAAATGTAAAAATTGTCCCTAGCGTGTGTAGGATAGTGTTAATGTGTGGGTATCGCTGGTCGGCAGGGACCCGGTGGGCTGTAAGGGCCTGTTTCCACACTGTATCTCTAAGCTAAACTAAATCTAAAAACTAAACTCAACTAAACCATGCTTTATTGGTATTGCAGATCCGATGCAATTCTTGGTAAGTTGTAAAATTGTTCCTAGTGTGTAGGATAGTGATCATACAGGGTGATCATTGGTCACTGCGGGATCAATGGGCCAAGGGGCCTGTTTGCATCCTGTACCGCTAAAGTCTTATGGTTAGGAGGCTTGCAGTAGCCTGGGGCTTGCCTGGAATGGGGAGTGCTCATAAGAACTAGACGATAAGAAACATAGAAACATAGAAACATAGAAATTAGGTGCAGGAGTAGGCCATTCGGCCCTTCGAGCCTGCACCGCCATTCAATATGATCATGGCTGATCATCCAACTCAGTATCCCGTACCTGCCTTCTCTCCATACCCTCTGATCCCCTTAGCCACAAGGGCTACATCTAACTCCCTCTTAAATATAGCCAATGAACTGGCCTCGACTACCCTCTGTGGCAGAGAGTTCCAGAGATTCACCACTCTCTGTGTGAAAAAAGTTCTTCTCATCTCGGTTTTAAAGGATTTCCCCGTTATCCTTAAGCTGTGACCCTTTGTCCTGGACTTTCCCAACATCGGGAGCAATCTTCCTGCATCTAGCCTGTCCAACCCCTTAAGAATTTTATAAGTTTCTATAAGATCCCCTCTCAATCTCCTAAATTCTAGAGAGTATAAACCAAGTCTATCCAGTCTTTCTTCATAAGACAGTCCTGACATCCCAGGAATCAGTCTGGTGAACCTTCTCTGCACTCCCTCTATGGCAATAATGTCATTCCTCAGATTTGGAGACCAAAACTGTACGCAATACTCCAGGTGTGGTCTCACCAAGACCCTGTACAACTGCAGTAGAACCTCCCTGCTCCTAAGAAATGACAGTAAAACATGGCGCCCATTGTATGCGGGATCAGCTGGCTATTTCTGTACACTTTGCTGAAGTATGGCAATACGCCACTGACTGTAAGAAAATAATTTCACAGTACGTTTGGAGATAGGAGAGTGTTGGACAAAATAAAAGTGTGACAAAGCACACCTCCAGATTCAGGGACAGTTACTCCCCAACTGTTAATCATCCTACCACACGCAGAGAGCAGTGCTGAACTACTATCTACCTCTTTGGTGACCCTCGGACTACTCTTGATCGGACTTGGCTGGTTTTATCTTGCGTGAAACATTATTCCCTTATCATGTATCCATACAATCCATACAATCCATACAATCCATTTGGGACGACAGATGGCACAATGGGCTAAGTGTTCGGCTGGCGACCGGAAGGTATCCGGTTCGAATCCCGCTTGGAGTGCATACTGTCGTTGTGTCCTTGGGCAAGACACTTCACCCACCTTTGCCTGTGTGTGAATGTGTGTGAGTGATTGGTGGTGGTCGGAGGGGCTGTAGGCGCAGATTGGCAGCCACGCTTCCGTCAGTCTGCCCCAGGGCAGTTGTGGCTACAGAAGTAGCTTACCACCACCGAGTGTGACTGAGGAGTGAATGAATAATGCGATGTAAAGCGCCTTGAGTATTAGAAAGGCGCTATATAAATCCCATCCATTATTATTATTATACAATGGCTTGATTCGTAATCATGCATTGTCTTTCTGTTGACTGGTTAGCACGCAACAAAAGCTTTTCCCTGTACATGTGACAAACTAAACTGAAGTGAAGCTGAAAAAATGGTTCTATCAGTGCACTAACAACAAGGACATTGTTTCAGTGTTCATCAATATGAGAATTGCCTGGATTTTCTTTGTCCTGTTTACATCTGGTTAATGGTTCTGCATACATGGCAGCGAAGGTCTGGTCTGGGTTAGAGTTTCTTCCAATGAATTCTTCCAATCTAATGTTATTACCATTGTACCAAGAGCTGCTATTAAAGAAACTTATAGTTGATGACTCTCTCTCTCTTGCCCTCACTCACTTCTTTCCTTAACTTCAGCCATGACCTGGTGACCAGTGATGGAAACTTCGAGGAGTCCATACGGAGTTTGTACGTTCCTCCTGTGACCACGTGGGTTTACCCCGGGTGCTCCAGTTGCCTCCCACACTCCAAAGACGCACAGGTTTGTAGTTTAATTGGCTTCTGTATATTGTAAATTGTCCCTAGTGTGTAGGATAGCGTTAGTTTAGTTTGTTTATTTGCTCAGAGATACAGCTTGGAAACAAGCACTTCTGCCCACCGAGTCCGCACCGACCAGCGATCTCCGCACATTAACGCCATCCTACACACACTAAGGACAATTTACACTTATACCAAGTCAATTCATCTACAAACCTGTACGTCTTTGGAGTGTGGGAAGAAACCGAAGATCTCGGAGAAAACCCACGCGGGTCACGGGGAGAACGTACAAACTCCGTACAGACAGCACATGTGGTCGGGATCGAACCCGGATCTCCAGCGCTGCAAACGCTGTAATAGCCCTGTCCCACGGTACGAGTTCATTCCAAGAGCTCTCCCTAGTTTAAAAAAAATCAAACTCGTGGTAAGCACGGAGAATGAACGTAGCGGGTACGTCGGAGTTCGGGGACGTCTCTTAGCGCTAACGGCAGGTACTCGGGAAGACTCGCTAACGGCAGGTAAGCACGGGAAGACTCGTGAAGATTTTTCAACATGTTGAAAAATGTCCACGGGAGCCCCGAGTACCGACGAGCGGCCATTACCGTAAATCTCCGAGTTCGAATCAGGGCAAACTCGGGAGAACTCTTGGAATGAACTCGTACCTTGGGACAGGGGTTTAAGGCAGCAACTCTGCTGCTGTGCCAGCATGTCTCTAGCATGCGGGGATCACTGGTCGGCGCGGACTCAGTGGGCCAAAGGGCCTGTTTCCACGCTGCATCTCTGAACTAAACTAATACTGTACATTGCAGCTCGTTAAATATGCCACTCACAGTGGCGTAGAATGTATTTCCCCGTTTTAATTGCGTGAAGTTTGTTTTGTGAATTGAATTACCTGGTTCACGCACTCCTGTAAAGACTAAAATGCATTCCAGTTTTATATAAACAGAACACATAAGGAGTGGAAGCAACTAACACATCTGTCATTAATGTGCATTTGTAGTGCCACAAGTCCGGGCAAGTGTGCCTCCATTATAATATTCCACATCATTATTTACTCTACAGCTCAGCTTTGCTTGCATTTATTAGTGTTAAACCAGAGAATAATTAAATTAAATACATTTCTTCTCGAGGCATGTCTTAATTCAATCGTGTCATTACATTTTCCAGTTGCATTGTCATCGAGTGTAGTGTTTCAAACGAGCCTGATCAAATCTGTAAAATCCTCATGTTTCTTTCCCGCATTTACTCTATTCGCGTGTGGCTACTGCTCTTTGCAAATTACCTGAAGGTACCGTTCGCATGGAGGGTTTGCCGAAAGCTGACGGAGAACAGAAGGGAGAGAAGGGAGAGAAGGGAGAGAAGGGAGAGAAGGGAGAGAAGGGAGAGAAGGGAGAGAAGGGAGAGAAGGGAGAGAAGGGAGAGAAGGGAGAGAAGGGAGAGAAGGGAGAGAAGGGAGAGAAGGGAGAGAAGGGAGAGAAGGGGAGAGAAGGGGAGAGAAGGGGAGAGAAGGGAGAGAAGGGAGAGAAGGGAGAGAAGGGAGAGAAGGGAGAGAAGGGAGAGAAGGGAGAGAAGGAGAGAGAGAGGAGAGAGAGAGAGAGGAGAGAGAGAGAGTTGGGGGGGGGGTGGGGACCACGTCCCATTGCACCTTTGCACAGGGCCAGGCATCCATTTGTAATGTTTAAAGACTCTGTGATGCCCTATGTTATCTAATCAATCAGCCTTCTCTGAGCTGGGATAATGCACCGTGCCACATGTTTTTATAACAAATTACATTTAGACACTTTAAGACACTTTCATTATTTTAACGTAGGTTATAATTAGTCATTGTCAAGGCATAGGCACAGGTTGTGCAAATCAGAATAAATTTGGTTTGCTCTATCAGCAGTCACAAATGAAGCAATAAATTAGGAATAGTGGCTCATGAGGTCTCCGATCAAAACCCTTACCTGAAATCCTGGGCGTTTCTTGCTTTTAATGGGTAAAATGAAAGTACTGGGGGAAAAAACTGCAAGGCATTGTTTGTTGTTTTGCCTTTAAGGAAGACAGATTATTAATGATATTAACACACCAACACTTCATTGAGTTAAAACTGCAGTTAGATTATGGAAAACATTCTTTTTGGCCCAGCGGTAGAGTTGCTGCCTTACTCATAGCAGCAGCAGAGTTGCTGCCTGTACAGAGTTTGTACATTCTCCCCGTGACCATGCTGTTTTACTCTGAGATCTTTAGTTCCCTCCCACACCCCAAAGACTTGCAGGTATGTAGGTTAATTGGCTTGGTATAAATGTAAATGATCCATAGTGTGTGTAAGATAGTGCTGGTTTGCGGGGATCGCTGGTTGGCAAGGACTCGGATGGCTGAAGGGCCTGTTTCCGTGCTGGATCTCTAAACCAAACTAAACTAAACTCTCATGTTTCAAGAAAGTTCAAGTTTCTTGAGCTAACGTTCCTCTGTGGAGAGCTGGCTGAAAACTAACTGAAGTGAATATTGTTTGGGAGATTAATAACAGAGGAAAGAGTGCAGGCCATTTGGCCCATCAAGCCTGATCCCATTAACTCATAAGAAACTGCAGATGCTGGAATCTTGAGCAAAACACAAAGTGCTGGAGGAACAGTGGGCTTTGGACAAACTCCGTACAGAGAACAACGGTGGTCAGGATTGGACCCGGGTCTCTGGCATTGTAAAGCAGTTCAGTTTAGTTTAGAGATACAGCCCATAGAGTCTGTGCCGACCAGCGATCCCTGTGCATTAGCACTACCCTACACATACTAGGAACAATTTTACAATTATACCAAACCAATTAACCTACAAACCTGTACGTCTTTGGTGTGTGGGAGAAAACTGGGGCACCCGGAAAAAACCCACACTGGTCACGGGGAGGACGTACAAACTCCGTACAGACAGCATCCGTAGTCAGGATCGAACCCTGGTCTCTGGCGCTGTAAGGCAGCAACTCTACCGCTGCGCCACCATGCAACCATTCGTTGTGTCCTTGGGCAAGACACTTCACCCACCTTTGCCTGTGTGTGAATGTGTGCGAATGTGTGTGAGTGATTGGTGGTGGTCGGAGAGGCCGTAGGCGCAGAATGGCAGCCACGCTTCCGTCAGTCTGCCCCAGGGCAGCTGTGGCTACAGAAGTAGCTTACCACCACCGAGTGTGACTGAGGAGTGAATGAATAATGAGATGTAAAGCGCCTTGAGTATTAGAAAGGCGCTATATAAATCCCATCCATTATTATTATTATTAACCCTGTACAAAGTGAATTTACAGAAAACTCTGCTTTAAGTATTGAATAGATCAGGAGGACAAATTATGTGGAACAAAGATTCAATTGCCAGCTCCTTATGCCAATGATCTCTTTAAAGGATAAATCATGCTAAAATATTTGTGCAGCATCAATTGATAAGTCTCAGCTTCATCCTTTTCAACGTGGTGTGTGAAATCTGATCTCAAAATGTACATGATAGTTATATTCATTTCACTTTTCTGGTCAGCAGAGAATTATAGAATCGCACAACAGGCAAATATCCATGTAACCACTTTTATCACTCCTGCCCTTTTGAAAACGCACCCCTCCACCTCTGACTTTTATCACTAAATGGAAATACTTTGTGAAAATAATTGCTCCAATACATCAGAAATACTAAGGGGTCAAATGCGTCCGTGGCTTTAGAGGTTGAGTGCACAGCTGTGCACCAAGGTGCAGTGAATTTGTTAATTAGTGTTAACATATTGGGTGCTAACTCTTGTCCGCACCTCTAAATTATTCCTGGGAGAAATGGGCCCAACCTGGTATTAATATATTTTGGTTGGCACTGTGTTGGTCGACATGACTCATGAACCAACAAATTTGCGGCTCGTCACACTTAAGATTGGCTCCAAAGTTCTCCATACCTGCGCTTTCTCCCAACTCAGTTTGATTTTGTTCTCATTTTACGCAGATCAATTTTCCTTTGTGAATATATTGTGGATGTTGCCTCCAGCGTGGTTTACCACCACACCAGCCGCTATTTTCTGTAATACAATACAACGGTGAGGAGCTGGCAGTTGAATCTTGTATTCAACATTGTGGCCCGTAATTTGGTCCTCCTGACCTATTTGACACTTTAAAGCAGAGTTTTCTGTAAATTCACTGTGTACTGTGCGCAGCGGTAGCTTTGCTCTGCCTTACAGCGCCAGACCCAATCTGAAGAAGGGTCTCGACCTGAAACGTCACCCATTCCTTCTCTCCAGAGATGCTGCCTGCCCCACTGAATTTCTCCAGCATTTTGTATCAATCTTCGGAGTGAAAATCTGTCTTTGATCACAAATGATAAAGGAATGGCTTCACCTCAGAGTTTAGTGCTCAAGATTCCAGTATCTACAGTTTCTTGTGTCTCTATTGAACCTATGTATGGTTCGACACTTGCTTCAGTGAGATACCCAAGGTGGAACTTACTAATTTAACCAGGTCGTCCCTAAAACATTGCTGTTCTGAAGCAGTAAAACTGTTTGCAGAAATAAGCCAGAACCTTCCTCTTCACTGATGTTGATGCACATTTAGCCGGTGAATCTGATAATAACTTCAGTGGGGATGTAGAAGTGTGACTCTTCCCCGCTGGCATTGCATCTGCCGACATATTAATATCTCAGCTACATCCTCCAGTGCAGTTTGCCCACTAAGTTGTCACCTCAGCAATTCCTACGGTGTGTAAAAACTAGACATTTCTATTTTTCTTATAATCTGGTATTGTTCATAAGTTCATGTCAATGGTCAATGGTTTCTGTATTGTCATGTGTGTCAGATACGGTGAAATGCATAGGAAGGAACTGCAGATGCTGGTTTAAACCAAAGATAGACACAAAAAGATGTAGTAATGGAGCGTCCCTGGAGATCAAGGAGAGGCAACACTTCAGGTCAGAACCCTTCTTCACTTCTTTATTTAATTCTTTGAATTGTTAAATTGGTATTGGTTTATAATTGTCATCTGTACCCATATGTACTGTAGTTTGTCATATACATTGATCAACTTTGTTTTGCATGCTGTTCGGCAGATCTTCACATTGGGGGTACACAAAATCCCTGTGTAAATAGAGAAGGGACCATTGTAGCTCATCGATTAACTTCCACCCACCCGGCCAAGAACTCCTTGCTCCATCTATGGCAGAGTATGAGACACCACATTGGCCTCATCTATCGCCCAGCGGTCATGGTGGTGCACTGGTAGAGTTGCTGCCTTACACCGAATGCCCAGCGGAGACCCGGGTTCGATCCCGACTACGGGCGCTGTCTGTACGGAATTCGTACGTTCTCCCCGTGACCTGCGTGGGTTTTGTCCGAGATCTTCGGTTTCCTCCCACACTCCAAAGACGTACAGGTTTGTAGGTTAATTGGTTTGGTAAATGTAAAAATTGTCCCTAGTGGGTGTAGGATAGTGTTAATGTGCGGGGATCGCTGGTCGGCGCGGACCCGGTGGGCCGAAGGGCCTGTTTCCGCGCTGTATCTCTAAAACTAAAAACTGAAACTAAAAGCCGACCCTCTCAATATTCCTGCATAAATAACCTACGCTGCACGATCTTCGAGTGTGGAATGTACATGGACAATATCAAGTGCAAAACCTGGCCTGTTTTATGGATGGTAAAGAGTGGCACAAAAGCGCAATGGTGGAATTCCTGCCTTACAGCGGCAGAGACCCAGGTTCGATCCTGACCTCGAGTGCTGTCTGCACAGAGTTTGTACGTTCTTCCTGTGATCTGCATGGGTTTTCTCCGTGACCTCCAGTTTCCTCCCACACTCCAAAGACGTACAGGATTGGCTTCAGTAAAATTGTAAATTGTCCCTAGTGTGTAGGACTGTGTTAGTGTACGGGGTGATTGCTGGTCAGAGCGGACTCGGTGGGCCGAAGAGACTGTTTCCGCGCTATCTCTCTAAAGTCTAAAATCTAAAACGAATTAGCCCCTTTTATTACCTTCTAGCGATAGATTAAAATTGTCATCAAACACCTCAACGATATTGATGTAGACAATAGAAAATAGGTGCAGGAGGAGGCCATTTGGCCCTTTGAGCCAGCACTGCCATTCATTGTGACCATGGCTCATCATCCACAGATCCAATTGAACCTTGTTTTCAACAGTCGAGTATGTTTAGAGAACAGGCTGCCTGCAATCACTGCTAATCAATGCACTAAGTACAAACTTGATATTAAATTCCACTCCCAAGCCACTCCTCAATGGTGAAGCCCTGTTTTTAACAAAGTGCTTTGAGTGCGTAAATCTTGACATGAAGTGCGATAAGGAGCAGTACAAACCTCACACTCGAAAACGGTGCAATCCCTTGAAAGCCAGCTACGTTGCTGGAATTGCTCAGCTGGTTGTCAACCCTACGTATCACTTCAGGTCCAGTCGAGTCGAGTGTATTGTCACATGTCCGGGTACAGTACGGTTTAGGTACAGTCAAAGTCTTGCTTGCAGCAACGTCTTAGAAATGTGGACTCGTTCACCAGAGATAAACGTACATTGTACTTATATTATGCGTGAATTACACAAAAGTGGAAAGAAAATGAACGTGGGCAGCACAGTAGCAAAGCTGGGCGGCAAAATGGCTCAGTGCTAAAGTTGCTGCCTTATAGCACCAGAGGTCCAGGATCGATCCCGACTAAAGTTGCTGTCTGTGCAGAGTTTGTACATTCTCCACGTGACCGCGTGGGTTTTTCCAGGGTTTTACTCCAAGACGTACAGGTTTGTAGGTTAATTGGTTTCTGTAAAATTGTAAATTGTCCCTAGCGTGTAGGATAGTCCTAGTGTACGGGGTGATCGTTGGTCGAGGTGGACTCGGTGGGCTGAAGGGCCTGTTTCTGCGCTATATCTCTAAAGTTTAAAGTAAAACCTAAAGACCCACCGTAGCACGAAGGAGGTGCCACAACATTTCAGACAAGATTTAGTTTAGTTTAGTTTAGTTTAGAGATACAGTGCAGAAACGGGCCCTTCAGCCCACCGGGTCCGCGCCGACCAGCAATCCCCGTACTTTAATACTATCCTACACACACTAGGGACAATTTTTACATTTACCAAGACAATTAACCTGCAAACCTATACGTCTTCGAAGATCTCGGAGAAAACCCAAGTAGGTCACGGGGAGAACATACAAACTCCGCACAGACAGCACCCGTAGTCAGGATCGAACCCGGGCCTCTGGCGCTGCGTTCGCTGTAAGGCAGCAACTCTACTGCTGCGCCACGTGACCGTCAGATGATAAACCCTGGCTCCATTTGTTCTCGTGGGATGCGGTAGTTTGTATGGAAATATTTTGATGTAAAGAGCAGGAATTTCCCTCATTGCTTCTTGGACATTTGTCTCTTATCCTAAATTTAAATTAAATTAAATTTCTTTATTTATATAGCACATTTTTAGTCAACTTGCATTGACCCCAAAGTGCTTCACATAATTACATCCACACACACAGGCAAAGGTGGGTGAAGTATCTTGCCCAAGGACACAACGACAGTATGCACTCCAAGCGGGATTCGAACCAGCTACCTTCCGGTTGCCAGCCGAACACTTAGCCCATTGTGCCATCTGTCGTCCCAGTGGTGCAGCAGTAGAGCTACTGCCTTACAGCAGCCAGAGACCCGGGTTCGATCCTGGATACGGGTGCTGTCTGTATGGAGTTTGTACGTTCTCCTCATGACCTGCGTGGGTTTTTTTCCGAGATCTTCGGTTTCCTCCCACACTACAAAGACGTACAGGTTTGTAGGTTAATTGGCTTGGTGTAAATGTAAAAAAATGTCCCTTGTGTCAGATAATGTTAATGTGCGGGGATCGCTGGTCGGTGCGGACATGATGGGCCACAGGGCCTGTTTCCGTGCTGTATCTATAAACTAAAACTAAACTAAATATCTGAATAAGGTCTAATGGGAAATGGATGGAACTGTAACCTGACCAAAATATGAAGGGTGGGTGAAACCTTGCTCGCAAGGAAACTGTTGATGAGATAAGAGCAGCTGAAGCTACAAAGTGCCTGAGGGAAGAGAGAGAAACAATCAGCTTGTTGATGGAACATTGTAGACTGGGAAAATGTGGCAACAGCTAAACTTCCTGAAGAAAGCTGGCAGCACAGCATTACATTAATCCTGTTAATAATAAGACAGCTGACTGTTTAAAGAGAATTATGAGTGTCATGGTAGTATGTTTGAAGCCTCTACATCACTGCCTGCAAGGACTGTCTTAGATCAGAGTGGCCGGTGAGGTCTGATCTATCGACTCGGAACTTCTGACGTTGAGGAAGACTATGATGTCCCCGAGACACAAGGAACTGCAGATGCTGCAATTGTGAGTGAAACACAAAGTGCTGGAGTAACTCAGCAAGTCTTACAGCATCTATGGAGTTATAGGAAGGAACTGCAGATGCTGGTTTATACCGAAGATAGAAACAAAATGCTGGAGTAACTCAGCGGGTCAGGCAGCGTAACTGGTGAAAACGGTTAGTTGACGTTTCGGGTGGGGACCCTTCTTCAGACTGATATTAAGGATGGGTACAATGGAGGCGTGGAGTAGGCATTTTGGGTCAAGACCCTTCTTCAGACTGGTTGGAGTAAGAGGGGAGAAAGCTGGAAAAGAGATGGGGGTGGGACAAAGCCTGGAAAACAATTGGGGGATACATGTGATGGAGAGTTTTATTGGCAGATGGATGGACAAAGGCTGGAGATGAAAAGGGTATCAGATGAGGAGAGAAGAGGAGTGAAATGTAAAGCTGGAGGGAGGGATATAATTGAAAGGGTACTGGGTTGGGGAGGGGTGCTTTGGGTTGGGTGGGGAAGACAATAGACAATAGGTGCAGGAGTAGGCCATTCGGCCCTTCGAGCCAGCACCGCCGTTCAATATGATCATGGTTGATCATCCACAATCGGTACCCCATTCCTGCCTTCTCCCCATATCCCCTGACCGCTATCTTTAAGAGCCCTATCGAGCTCTCTTTTGAAAGTATCCAGAGAACCGGCCTCCACAGAGACAGAGAATCCCACAGACTCACAACTCTCTGTGTGAAAACGTTTTTCCTCATCTCCGTTATAAATGACTTACCCCTTATTCTTAAACGGTGGCCACTGGTTCTGGACTCCCCCAACATCGGGAACATGATTCCTGCCTCTAGCGTGTCCAAACCCTTAATAATCTTATATGTTTCAGTAAGATCCCCTCTCATCATTCTAAACTCCAGAGTATAACATATAAGGGAAGAGGGATGGGGAAGGTTGAAGATATGGATGTGTGGATCTACCAACATGTAATATACTGAATTGGGAAATGGATTAATGGACCCTCTCCCAGAACCCTGCAAAGGAAGCAATTAATGAACTGATTTTAATTATAGTGCTTACACTGCTGAGGTGCCCACATATTGGGCATTAAAAACTGGAGCTTTCTGCAGCGCTGAGCAAACTGATAATCTGCTTTGATCACATAGATTTAAGTTGAGCAATTAAGGGATCTCATTATCCAATCGAAACGTCGCCAGAAAAACTCAAAGCCAAGATTTTCTTTGCAACAGATGCCAAAAAAATGGGTTCTGGCAAGTTCATTTGGGCAAACATTAAAGAGGGATGACTTCCTCTTTATATGTGCAACACAATCATAAACCTATTCTTATGAAACAGTTTTGATTTTGTTACGGCTAACAGTCACCTCAACCCTATGTTTAGCCACAAGCTTCCACTCATCTTTTGGAAGCTACAGATAGACACAAAATGCTGGAGTAACTCAGCGGGACAGGCAACGTCGCTGGAGGGAAGGAATGGATGACGGACGCACCACACATCTCTGTCCTCCAGTTCCTGCGGACTTCCGCCGCTGGAAGTATAGAATTTTGGTATGTGTGCTTTATCATCAATCGGTTATTTCCGGTTATCTATCCCTATAAATCTTTTTAATCACTTTAAATCTCCAAACTGATCTACAGTATATTCAAGAAAATAGATTGGGTAGATTTGGAATAGATCGGGTAGACGCACTGAGTCTCTTGTCCGGAGAATGGGGAATAAAAAAACAGAGGACATTGGTTTAATGTTAGGGGGAAGGATTTAATAGGAACTTGACAGGGTAACTTTTTCATGCAAAGAGTGATGGGCGTGTGGAATGAGCTGCCGGAGGTGATTGTTGAGGCAGGGACTATCGCAATGATGAAGAAACATTTAGACAGGTAGACACAAGTGCTGGAGAAACTCAGCGGGTGCGGCAGCATCTACGGAGCGAAGGAAATAGGCGACGTTTCGGGCCGAAACCCTTCTTCAGACTGATGTAGGGTGGGGAGAAGAAAGGAAGAGGTGGAGCCAGAGGGCTGAGGGAGAGCTGAGAAGGAGAGGAGTCAGCAAGGGCTACCGGAAATTGGTGAAGTCAATGTACATGCCGCTGGGGTGCAGACTGCCCAAGCGGAATATGAGGTGCTGCTCCTCCAATTTCCGGTTTTGGACACGTACATGGATTGCTCAGGTTTAGAGCGACATGGGCCAAACGCAGGCAGGTAGGACTAGTGTAGATAGTGCATGTTGGTTGGTGTGGGCAAGTTGGGACAAAGAGCCTGTTTCCATACTGCAAGACTCTATGACTGTGACTCTAAAATAGAATCCACAATCTGTGATTTCTGACCTATTGTGGACTAGCAGTGACTCAGCCTCTTTAGACTGAGGCCTCTGCTTTTCAGAGGTACCGGGGGAATAGTTTTTACCCATCTCACTGCTTTCCCTCTTTCCCCGACGAGTTTATTGTCCTCCTGATTAAATATTACTGGTCGTGTGCCTCGTTGTCACCTTCCCCTCAGCTAACAAAGAACCATTCTAGATGTGTAGGAAGGAACTGCAGATACTGGTTTAATCCAAAGATCGGCACAAAATGCTGGAGTAACTCAGGCAGCATCTCTGGAGAAAAGGAGTAGGTGACATTTCGGGTCGAGACCCTTCTTCAGACAATTTTACATTTCCTCGATCATCGTCCCCTTTGACATGCATTTTCACACCTTACCCTTCCTTGTCTCTAAGTCTCCTTCTCCCGTTGAGTCTGAGAAGTCCACCCTTCTCTGGATGCTTTCAACAGAGAGATAGATAGAGCTCTTAAGGATAGCGGAGTCAAGGGATATGGGGAGAAGGCAGGAACGGGGTACTGATTGGGAATGATCAGCCATGATCACGGTGAATGGCGGTGCTGGCTCGAAGGGCCGAATGGTGTACTCCTGCGTCTATTGTCTATTGACCCAAACCGTCACCCATTCCTTCCCTCCAGAGATGCTGCCTGTCCCGCTGAGTTACTCCAGCATTTTGTGTCTATCACTGCACATGACCTCTGACAGGGGCAATTCAGTGCAATGAACAAAAAAATCAGACTTAAACTCCAGAGACTACAAGCATGATAACGTGATACGAAATATTAACATCACATCATACACTCAATTCTTCCAATCATTTTGCTCCTACATTGGAATCTGAAGGTTCCATTGGGAGAGATATATATTGGCCACCAGGGGCTTTATCTTTCTAAGAACTTGGTGAGAAAAAACATTAAGAACAATGGATGCAATTAAATCAGTCAACCCTTGTCTCTCTGTGGTGTATGTGTGAATTCTGAGCCGCATATTGCCACTGTACAGAATATTCCTACTGTACATCATCTATTTGTAAATAAATCTGGAAAGAAGATTAATAGTCGTGAGCAAAACGATCTCTGATGGGACGGGAGAAAATTGGTGGGCATTTATATATTCTATCATAAGTCTCTAACCGTAATACAGGGCCAACTATTGTTTCTGGTGTTTATCCAAGAGAAGTTAATGTCAAATGCACCAACATAGGAACAATTTAAATCTTACTTGATGCAGCATAACAGGCTCATAAAACGCAATATCACACCGATAAAGATATAATTATTGGAAAATACAATAAATGAATAACCATGATATGGGAACGGCACAATGGCACGGCAGTAGAGCTACTGCCTTACAGCGCCAGAGACCCAGGTTTGAACATGACTATTGCGCCTGACCAACTTACGCAACTTTTTCGGCGACTGCCGGCACCCATCATAGGTCCTTACAGGTCACCGAAAAATTGGAACATGTTGAAACTCCAGCGGCGACCAGAACAAGGTACGACTCTTTGGGCGACTACTCACGACCATACAGGCTTCACCCCGTGACCTGTCGGCAGGGTGTCGCCTGTACGATCGTGAGTCGTCTCCTCAGTCGCCCAAAGAGTCGTAGCGTCTTTCTGGTCGCCGCTGAATTTTCAACATGTTGAAAAGTTTCGCTGTCCTGTAACGACCTATAACGGGTGCTGGCAGTCTCCATGAAAGTCGCGTAAGTGGGACAGGCCCAAATGGATGCTGCCTGTGCGGAGTTTGTACGTTCTCCCTGTGACCACGTGGGTTTTCTCCGTGTGCGCCAGTTTCCTCCCACATTCCAAAGACGTACAGGCTTGTAGGTTCATTGGCTTCTGTAAATCGTCCCACGTGTGTGTGGGATAGAACTAGTGTGAAGGGGTGATTGTTGGTCAGTGTGGGATCGGTGTCTGTGGAGCTGTGAGCAAATGTGTGTCGCCCCACATAGATAATGTACAGATAAGATATAATAATCAAAATTAGATTAACATTAATAATCGTAATGCTTGGTACTCATCATAAAAACCAAAGTCCGTAGTGGTCATAAGGTCATAAGATCATAAGTGATAGGAGCAGAATTAGGCCATTCGGCCCATCAAGTCTACTCCGCCATTCAATCAAGGATGATCAAACTTTCTTTCCTGACCCCATTCTCCTGCCTTCTCCCCATAACCTCTGACACCCGTACTCATTAAGAATCTGTCTATCTCTGCTTTAAAAATATTCATTGACTTGGCCTCCACAGCCTTCTATGACAATGAATTCCACAGATTCACCACCCTCTCTCTAAAGAAATTCCTCCTCATCTCCTTCCTAAAGGAACGTCCTTTCATTCTGAGGCTATGACCACTGTCCTAGACTCGCCCACTAGTGGAAACATCCTCCCCACATCCAAGCAAAGACAGGGTCCAATATATTAATCGACAGTGAGAAGATCAAGGATTGCGAGGAAAAGGCAGGAAAGTGGAGCTGATGTTATATGTTTAGCCACAATATTGAATAATAGAGTTGTCTTGGTGGGCTGTGTGCGGCTAAACAGCCCACACCTGTGTCCATTCTTTACCTTCACATCTTAAAGTGGAGCCGTCAGCCAGCTATCTTGGTGTAGTGGTTGAAGTTGTATCAGCTGGAGTGTCACAGAGTTAGTTAAGGGCCTGCCCCTCCAAAAGATGTTGAACATTTCAAAATCCAGCAGCGGCAAAAAAATGTTGCGACATTTGAAAAAACACCGCGCGCCACGCCGCATCATCGCCGCATCACGCCACAAATTTTTTGGTGACTTGATACCGGCAGTCGCCGAAAAAATCGCCAAGTGGAACAGGCCATTTAAGCAATGTGTTAATCACATTATTGGATGGAATCAAATCAGCAAAGCCGGTTTGTGTTTACACTTTGCAAAAGTTCATTCAGAAATACGATGGATGGTACCAGGCTGGTTTGGGTACGCTGTCAATAATAGTCTTTGTTGCAGCGGCCAATTTGAGGATGCAAAGCTGGCACGTGGTAGAAGAAACTCTTCCAGAATGTATCTGCCTCACATACCCCAGTAGTTTTCTCATTACTTGAGAATATGGCTTGGATTGTCTTCCATCAGGCGTCAATATAAAATATTTTCCACGCAAATGCACACAAAAATATATTTTAGGAAGCTTTTTTGAAAATATGTATGTTGGTTCAAGTGTATGGGTTGGCATTGGTTGACTTAGCCGTGTTGGAAATGGTCAAAGAAATATTAGGACTGGATGAGATTTGGACAAGACCCAGCGATTAGTCAACTTTCTCACTGATGGGAACTGTTTGAGAATTTTATCAACACTTCTAAGGTCCCTGTGGTTCATCTAACACTCAACCATATGCTATAACATTGCTGATACAATTCTGCAAAAGGAGGTTGAAACATTAGGAGAACTTTTGTTTCTTTTTTGTTAATTACTTCAATGTATTTTCTCAGGGAAAAAAAAAGTTTATCTTTCCAAGCTTCGACAGAAGAAAATATACTTTATTCCACAAGGCTCATGAAATATTTTTGCCTTGTTGGCGGATAGTTATTTCTACACACGGCTGCATGAAAAGTCATGATGTGTTGGAAGGAACGGCAGATGCTGGTTTAAACCGAAGATAGACACAAAAAGCTGGAGCAACTCAGCGGGTCAGACGGCATCTCTGGAGAAAAGGAATAGGAGACCATTCTTCAAACTGTATCTTTATATCTCTCATAGACACAAAATGCTGGTGTAACTCAGCGGGACAGGCAACATCTCTGGAGAGAAGGAATGGGTGACGTTTCGGGTCGAGACCCTTCTTCAGACTTCCGTTTTTCATTCCCCGGACTCTCAGTCTGAAGAAGGATCTCGACCAGAAAGGTCACTTTTTCCTTCTCTCCAGAGATGCTGCCTGACCCGATGAGTTACTCCAAATTTTTGTGTCTATAAAAAGACACTAGTTATTGAAAAGTAGGATCAACAATAAGGACAAGTGGCCTCTACGTTTTAATATGCTGCACATTTAGGTTGGGACATTTCTATTTTTTGTAAAAGAAAAGCTGTCATTGTTAAATGTGCTTTTATAGTACAGATCTCCTTATCGAGTCCACATCACAAGATTGGAAATTGTTCAGCCAGGGCTGAACACACATCTCAGCATCTGCATACAATGGCGTCTTGCGCTTCTTGTGCTTCTTGTGCGTGGTGGTGGAGGAAAGATTGGCTGCACGGAAAGATTGGTGGTGGAAAGATTCCTTGACCCCATAGTACAAATGCTGACATGGAATATTTTTTTTAAACATCGAGCTGCACTCTGGAGCAGTGGTAGAGTTGATGCCTTACAGCGCCAGAGACCCGGGTTTGATCTTGACTACAGGTGTTGTCTTTACGGAGTTTGTACGTTCTCCCCGTAACCTGTGTGAGTTTTCTCGGGAATCTCCACTTTCCTCCAACACTCCAAAGCCGTACAGGTATGTAGGTTAATTGGCTTCTGAAAAATTGTAAATTGTTCCCAGTTTGTGTAGGATAGTGTTCGTGTACGGGGACCGCTGGTCGGCGTGGACTCGCTTGGCCAATGGGCTTGTTTCCGCGCTGTATCTCTAAACTAAACAAATCTAATTTAACAGTTTAACATGATTTCTTTATGGAAATCTAGTGGTTTCTCCGCTGTTGACGAGGGATCTAATAGAGCACATCTCCATGGGTTACTTTCACAAAGAGCATTCACAGTGCACTGATAAGCATCAGGTCTGATCTCGTAGACATTAAGCAATTGTGTTGTGGTCTCCATTGACAGCACTTGAAACAGACAGCATTTAACAAAAGGGTGGCCTACATCTGTATTCTAATTATAGAGGCATGCACAGATAGCACAAACATTTATAACCCAACAGCAAATTAGTTTACAAAAATGTTGGAGAAACTCAGCGGGTGAGGCGGCATATATGGAGAAAAGGAGTAGGCGACGTTTTGGGTCTTCAGACTGATGTCGGGGGGGTGGGAAAAGGAAAGGAAGAGGCGGAGACAGTAGGCTCTGTGGGAGAGCTGGGAAGGGGGAGGGGAAGGAGGGAGAAAGCAAGGACTACCTGAAATTAGAAGTTTCATTTTCATACTGCCGGGGTGTAAACTACCCAAACAAAATATGAGGTGTTGTTCCTCCAATTTGCGCTGGGCCTCATTTAGTTTAGTTTAGTTTAGTTTAGTCTTGAGATACAGCGCGGAAACAAGCCCTTCGGCCCACCGAGTCTGCACCGACCAGCGATCCCCGCACATTAACACTATCCCACACCAGGGACAATTTTTACATTTATACCAAACCTCAGCTGGTCAGGCAGCATCTCTGGAGAAATGTGTTACACCATGTTGATATTCTTCCTATTTCTTCCTTCTTAGCTACTGCTGCACAGTGAGGTGACATGCGATCTATTTACAACATGACAAAATTAATATTCGATGTTAGCACTCCTTTCTAACCTCGCTTACATCAACAATGCCGATAACGGGTTAAAACCAACAAAGGATGTTGTGGAAATGAATAAATAACCTTGTTCAGTGTGTGTGTGGCATTAGTTAGGAAGACCCATTTGTCAGAGTCAGTTCAAGGACATCCTGTTTCTCAGCTGACCTATCCAAAGCATGTTGTTATCATTGTGGGATGTACGATCGTGAATCCCAACACTTAGTAGCTTCACAAAATGTAAAAGAAGATGGAGACAGGAGCTGAAAGTGGAATGATGAAGTTTAGTTTAGTTTAGTTTATTGACATGTGCACCAAGGTACAGTGAAAAGTTTATGTAGCGATGTAACCAATGCTGAGAGCAGTAGGCAGTGGGCTAGAGAGCAGTACCATCTACCTCTTTGGTGACCCTTGGACTATCCTTGATCGGACTTTGCTGGCTTGACCTTGCACTAAATGTTATTCCCTTATGCTGTATCTACACACTGTTAATGGATCGATTGCAACCATGTATAGTCTCTCCGCTGACTGGTTAGCACACAAGACACTTGATAATAAACTAATCTGAACTGAATGAACCAGTCAGCGGAAATATGATGCATGATTACATTCGAGCGATTACAGTGTACAGATACATGATAATGGAATGATGTTTATTGCAAGGTACAGACAGCAAAGTCCGATCAAAGATAGTCCGTGGGTCACCAATGAGGTAGATAGTTCATTAATCTTGAGCAGCATATTATGCAAACTGGAATTGGTTTTGTGAAGTCTGTAGAGAGCTGAGGAAGATACATTCCATATATACTGTAGGTAGTAAGTCTGAAAAATACTGGACCAGTTTAAAATAGAATTGACATTATTCCAATGAAAATTATATATGGGTTATGAAATTATGCATTGATATTGGCAGTGTTATATGTGTAACAGAACAAGCCTGAGTGGTGTGTTGGTGCCCACAATAAGTTAAAAACTAGTTTTTCAGATTTTTAGTATTTTGCAGTATTACAGAACGATTTCTCAGTCTCAACAAAAATTATTACTGAAAGGAGGCAGCTTAGAACGCAACAATCCACTACCAGACATGAACGTCAAAGAGAACAATATGTGTACTGGCACCCCTTTAGTTACTTTTGAGATGCAGGTACAGCGTGGAAACAGGCCATTCGGCCCGCTGAGTCCGTTCCAACCAGTGACCACACATTGCATTAACACCATTCTATACACGAGGAACAATTTGCAATTTTACCGAAGCCAATTAACCTGCAGATCTGCACGTCTTTGGAGTGTGGGAGGAAACCGGAGCTCCTGGAGAAAACCCACACAGTTCACGGGGAGAATGTACAAACTCTGTACAGATAGAGCCCGTAGTCAGGTTTGAACCCGCGTCTCAGAATCAGAATGCTTTATTGTCATTGCATGTGTCACATACAACGAGATTACTGTGTCTCTCCATTTAAAAGAACTTCAAACATTCACATACTCATACTTTTTACACTCCCTCCCTCCCCAAACCCACCCATGGATTCACATTTACATAAATTAACACTGTCTCCCACCCCCCCTCCTTCCCCATAACCCGCTCCCGAGACAGAGTTCAGTTCCAAGATTGCTGATGGGTGAAAGCTGTTCTTGAGTCTGGCAGTGCGTGACTTTAGCGACCTGTACCTTTTTCCTGAGGGCAGCAGTGTGAAAAGGTGGTGACAAGGATGGGTAATGTCTTTCACGATATTACAGGCCCTGCTGCGGCATCTGGAGTGGTAAATGTCCTCCAGAGGGGGCAGGGGGAGTCCAATGATACCCTGGGCAGTTTTTATCACCCTCTGGAGAGCTGCTCTGTCAGCTGCTGAACAGTTCCCAAACCAGGCAGTTATGCAGTAAGTCAGTATGCTTTCTACCCAACAGCGGTAGAAAGACCCCAGCAGTTTAGCAGACAGATGGGCCTTCCTCAGTGTTCTGAGGAAGTAAAGTCTCTGTTGTGCCTTTTTTTACAACTACAGCAGAGTTCACAGACCATTTAAGATCCTCACTGATGTTGATCCCCAGAAATTTAAAACTAGGCACCCTCTCCACCTCCTCGCCCCCTATCTCCAGTGGCCTGAGCTCCGCTCTATGTCGCCTGAAATCAGTGATGATCTCCTTTGTCTTTTTAGTGTTCAGAGAGAGATTGTTGTGAGCACACCACTCAGAAAATGCTGGAGATGCTACATCTCTGGCGCTGTAAGGCAGCAACTCTACCGCTGCGCTACTATTTACTTAAATTAGGCAGGTTACAGGACTACTATTGTCATAGACACCAACGTTAAGGAACAATATATGCATTGTCATGTTCATATCTAGAGAAATGCAGGAGATAGTGTTGTTGGGTCATAATTGTGATGTGTACCAAGGTACAGTGGAACATTTGATTTATGTGTTATTCAGTCAAATGATACCATAGATGAGTACATCAACTCCAAGTGCAAGTACAGACACAAAGTGCCGGAGTAACTTAGCAGGTCAGGTGTCATCCATGGTGAAAAAGGATGCGTGACGATTCGGGTTGGGAACCTTCTTCATGCCTGAGCTAACAGGTGCAGACTTGATACGTCACCAACCCTTTTGCCCGTCCCGCTGAGTTACTCCAGCATTTTGTGTCTATCTTCATGCAGATATCTCTGCCAGGCCCCCACTAATTTCTTCCACTTTCCCTCCAGTCAATCTGCCCTGGGCTCGGTGGACAAACATCTGGTAGCATTGCCACGATACTTGATCTTTGTTGTGAGATAACACGGAACCATTGTGGGGGGGGGGGGTTGCCCAATTTTTGTTTCTGTTGACTTCATGAGGGCGGCAGAGCGACGCAGCGGTATAGTTGCTGCCTCACAGCGCCAGAGACCCGGGTTCAATCCTGACTACAGGCGCTTGTCTGTACGGAGTTTGTACACCCTCCCCGTCACCTGCGCACGTTTTCCTCGGGTGGTCCGGTTTCTTCCCACACTCCAAATACATACAGGTTTGTAGGCTAATTGGCTTTGGTCAAATTGTAAGAATTGTCAGCAGTGCACGTGGGATTGTGTTAATGTGCCAGGATCGCTGGTCAGTGCGGACTCGGTGGGCCGAGGGTCCAGTCTACGCACTGTGTCTCTAATCTAAACTAAACTAAAAACTAAACATCGATGGGGAGATGAGAAATCAACCAGCCACAGTGATATGAACATTGACTTCTCCAATTTCAGGTAGTCCTTGCTTTCTCCCTCCTTCCCAGCTCTCCCACTGTCTCCGCCTCTTCCTTTCTTCTTCCCGCCCCACCCCGACACATCAGTCTGAAGAAGGGTCTTGACCCGAAACATCACCTGTTCCTTCGCTCCATAGATGCTGCCTCACCCGCTGAGTGTCTCCAGCATTTTTGTCAAGCCACAGTGACACAATATAACTTCAAGTGTCCCTGCACCTAACACCCAGGTCACCTGAATTAAATTCCCAGGGTCTTGATTGAAGAGTGATTAATTGTAATTTGAGAGATACTGGAAAATAGATCCACCCTTCATGAAACAGATTTCATTTAGATTTTGCGCTTTTCTGTAGGACTCAGATAACTTGTCAAGACACCACAATAGCAGTAACGTGGTGCTTCCTGTAACCTGTGGTGCACTAATACAGGCAGACACTGACTCAGAGAACTTGTTTTCTTTTCAACAAGATTTCGGATCCTGGACATACAACGGCTTTGTTGTCACAAGCGAAACCCGATCAAAATTCCACCTTTAATGGCAGAAACGTCGGAGTAAAAGGATCTACCGTAACGGAAGTCGCAGTGAAAGAAAATGCAGGTGTACAGGATTCCGTGTCACAGGAGAGAGTTTAATCAGAGTCCCCAGAGAGGGAAAGCAGGGCCAAGGGCTGGGGTAGGATATGACCCACTCAATAGAGAACTGTAGGTTTGCAATAGCAAGCTCTTAATTCCTGCACAGGGAGTTTGAATAACGTGTTATCATCCTCCGAGTTTAATTCACATGGCAGCCAGAAACTGTCTCAACAGCTGCTTGTAAGAACTGGGACATTTGCTAGAGTCGTCCTCGAGGTATTTACGAAGAGTTTTAATGTGGAATTGAATTACATTTTATCGGAAGCCGCTTTTGTTTGCAGACGCCATACAGATGCGTTATTGAGATGTTGGCCCAGATTTTATTGTCACTGGCTGAGAAGCACCAGTTACTGTTAACCTCGTATGAGGCAGCAGACGCCCAGCCACACACAGAGATGTCAAGGGCAGTGAACCCCCCCACCCCCCTGTCCCTGTGACTTCTCGTGTCAATTTTAGTGTATCTCAGAGGATTGGTGTCACCAGCCTCGTTGACCTCCCAATCACAACACAAAGTGCTGGAGGAACTCAGTGGGTGGATGGGTGATGTTTTGTGTCGTGACCCTTCTTCACACCCTGAAAACCCCTTCCTCAGACTTTAATTTTTAGTTTAGTTTAGAGATACAGCGTGGAAACAGGAGGCCCTTCGGCACATTGAGTCCGCGCTGACCAGCGATCCCCGCGCATTAACACCACCCTACACACACACACGGGACAATTTACAATTGTACCAAGACAATCAACCAACAAACCTGTACGTCTTTGGAGTGTGGGAGAAAAACGAAGATCCCGGAGAAAACCCACGCAGGTCACGGGGAGAACGTACAGATTCCGTACAGACAAGCGCCCGAAGTCAGGATCGAACCCGGGTCCCTGGCGCTGTGAGGCAGCAACTCTACCGCTGCGCCACCGTGCCGCCGTTCAGACTTCTTCAACCCGAAACGTCGCCAGTGTGAAGAAGGATCCCAACCCAAAATGTCGCCTGTCCATTCCCTCCACCGATGCTGCCTGACCTGCTGAGTTTCTCCAGCACTTTGTGTTTTGCTCAATATTGCGCTGCCGACACACAACCCGTCGCAGTGCGGCCGCACGGGGGAGACGAGGCGGAGGGCGGCCGTGGCCATGGGAGAGTGGGGGCTGCCCCGAGGGATGCGCGCCTTCGACCACGTACAACTTGGTGCTCGGGTTCAGAGTGCCCAGTCACCCATGGCTTGTGTGGTGAAAATGACCCCCACCCTCCCGTCTCGACCGGCCAGTGATGTGATGGATGCGGGGGTCTGGACCAATCGCTGACAAGTCCCACCCCCCGGCGACGTCATGTCCGTTGCTTGACCTTTCGGCAGAGCAGCCTTTCGGTGAGTTTGTTTTTAGGCGTTCCACCCTTTTGGTTAGTTGGCGTTTTGGCTTTGTTTTCATTCGGTTATTTGGCTTCCACTTCTTTGCTTCGGCTTCTCGCCCTTGGACGCCACGTCCGGGTACCTAAACCTCTAATGATCTCTATCTTGAATATACAAAGCTGTCAAGCCTCCACAGCCTTCATGGGTAGTGAGCACCAAAAGTCACCCCTGTCTGGGCAGGCAAATATCTTCCCATGGAACACATAGAAACATAGAAACATAGAAAATAGGTGCAGGAGTAGGCCATTCGGCCCTTCGAGCCTGCACCGCCATTCGTTATGATCATGGCTGATCATCCAACTCAGTATCCCATCCCTGCCTTCTCTCCATACCCCCTGGTCCCTTTAGCCACAAGGGCCACATCTAACTCCCTCTTAAATATAGCCAATGAACTGGCCTCAACTACCTTCTGTGGCAGAGAATTCCACAGATTCACCACTCTCTGTGTAAAAAATGATTTTCTCATCTTGGTCCTAAAAGACTTCCCTCTTATCCTTAAACTGTGACCCCTAGTTCTGGACTTCCCCAACATCGGGAATAATCTGCCTGCATCTAGCCTGTCCAACCCCTTAAGAATTTTGTACGTTTCTATAAGATCCCCCCTCAATCTTCTAAATTCTAGCATGTACAAGCCGAGTCTATCCAGTCTTTCTTCATATGAAAGTCCTGCCATCCCTGGAATCAGTCTGGTGAACCTTCTCTGTACTCCCTCTATGGCAACAATGTCTTTCCAACACAAGGAACTGCAGATGCTGGAATCTTGAGCAAAGCCTAAAATGTTGTAGAAACTTAGCGGGTCAGGCAGCATCTGCGGTGGGAGTGGACAGGTGATGTTTTGGGTCAGGACCTTTCACATCTCAGTCCCGGGGTGAAGGAAAGAGTGTTCACGTCACAGCCCTGTTTCCACCAATCTTTCCACCACCACGCACAAGAAACACAAGAAGTGCAATTGCATGCAGATGCCGAGAAGTGTGTTCAGCTCTGACTGAACAATTTCTAATCTTGTGATGTGGACTCGATAAGAAGATCTCAGTCCTGAATGGCTGGTTGCTCATTCTGAGACTGTGATCCCCAGTTCCTTATAGAGCGATCTCAGCAACAGCTTGTAAAAAATTGAACCATTTACTGAATACGTCCTCAAGGTATTTCCTAAGAATTTTATAATAGAATTGAATGATGTTTATCTGCAGTCATTTTCATTTGCCATTTCTGTAAACTGATTAGCTTTTTAAAAGAAAATAGAAACACATGGGTTTAAATGTGCGTTAAAATATAAAACTTCTTTTTTTAAATAGAAACATCTATGCGCTTTTTAGCAAGTGGGGGTGGAAACAATAATCTGACTGTATAAATTATTTTTTTCTGGGCTAGAGAGGTTGTTGAACAATGATAATGAGTTGGCATGCTGTTAAATGGTCATGAATACTTCATTTAGCAAAGCTTAATGTTTATAGAGAGGACGATGTTCATATCAAATCTCTGGGTCTATGTTAAATGCATCTGCAATTATTACAAGCTTTCCCTGTGGAGGAACTGGTAACATTGATAATAAGTTGAATTTCCATGTAGAAACAAGGAACAAGGGGCAGTAGAGTTGCTGCCTTACTGCGCTGGAGAACAGAGTTCGATCCTGACCACGGAGGCTGTCTGTACGGAGTTTGTACATTCTCCCCGTGACCTGCGTGGGTTTTTTTCTGAGATTTCTGGTTTCCTCCCACACTCCAAAGACGTGCAGGTAAACTAGCTTGGTAAATGTAAATTGTCCCTAGTGTGTGTGTGTAGAATAGTGTTAATGTGCGGGGATCGTTGGTCGGGGCGGACCCAGTGGGCTGAAGGGACTGTTTCCGCACTGTATCTCCAAACTAAAAACGAAATTATACCGCCGAAGCTGATTACACACTAAAGGACACAAACTGCTGAAGAATTGATTGTCCACCATGTTATGTCATAGAGTCATGCAGCATAGAAACAGGCTCTTCGGCCCAACTTGCCCATGCTAACCAATGCAAGATTAGGTCCGTTAAAGTCCAATTAAAGATAGTCTGAAGGTCTCCAATAAGGTAGATTGTATAACATGACTGCTCTCTAGTTGGCAACAGAATGGTTAAGTTGCCCGATCACAGCTGGAAGGAAACCGTCCCTGAATCTGGCGTCTTCACATTTCTGTACCTCTTGCCTGATGGGAGAGGGGAGAAGAGGGGTGAGATTCATCCTTGATTATGCTGCAGCATGAGGTGTAGATGGAGTCAATGGAAGGGAGGTTGGTTTGTGTGATGCTCTGGGCTACGTCCACAACTCTGCAATTTCTTGAGGTCTTGCATGGAGCTGTTTCCAAACCATGCTGTGATGCCTCCTGATGAAATACTTCCTACAGAGCATCTGTAGAAGTTGGTGAGAGTTGTTGGGGACCTGCTGAACTTCCCAAGCCTTATAAGGATGTAGAGGCACTGATGGGCTTTCTTAGCCATTGCTTTGATATGGCTAGTCAAGTTTGATTGGACTGCTGCAGGCACAAAACTATTTTTTGCCCTTGTCTCAGTACACATGAAAATAATGAACCTATCCATGCTCTTGTATTGATTGCGTTTAAAACTCTTCAAAATTTGATTTTTTAAATTTGAAACAAAAAAACTCTGCATTGTAAATATGAACAGAAATAGACTTGGTAAATTGTCATCAGTGTACTGAGATAAGGGCAAAAAATAGTTTTGTGTATGCAGCAGTCCAATCAAACTGGACTAGCCATATCAAAGCAATGGCTAAGAAAGCCCATCAGTGCCTCTACTTCCTTAGCCAGAGGGTGGTGAATCTGCAGAATTTATTGCCACAGACGGCTGTGGAGGCCAATCAATGGATATGTTTAAGGCAGAGATTTGGGACGACAGATGGCACAATGGGCTAAGTGTTCGGCTGGCAACCGGAAGGTGGCCGGTTCGAATCCCGCTTGGAGTGCATACTGTCGTTGTGTCCTTGGGCAAGACACTTCACCCACCTTTGCCTGTGTGTGAATGTGTGTGAATGTGTGTGAGTGATTGGTGGTGGTCGGAGGGGCCGTAGGCGCAGATTGGCAGCCATGCTTCCGTCAGTCTGCCTCAGGGCAGCTGTGGCTACAGAAGTAGCTTACCACCACCGAGTGTGACTGAGGAGTGAATGAATAATGCGATGTAAAGCGCCTTGAGTATTAGAAAGGTGCTATATAAATCCCATCCATTATTATTATTATTAGAGATTGACAGATTCTTGATTAGTACCAGTGCCAGGGGTTATGTGGAAAAGGCAGGAGAATGGGGTTAGGAGGGAGAGATAGATCAGCCATGATTGAACGGCTGAGTAGACTCGATGGGCCGAATTGCCTGATCCTGCTCCAACAACTTACAAACTTATCGAGAATGAGATTTGAAGCCAGATGTATTCTCATTGCATGAGCACCAGTAATCTTCAACACACTTCCTCTCATCAGACCACCAACATCAACTGCATCCCTCGCCACAATACCACCTGAGACTTCTGAATCCTCCCTTTCTAGACCACCAACAAAACCAAAATCACTTCCTCACATTAAATCACCGGCAAAATCAGATGTGCTTCTTAATGTCAGACCACAAAGGAACTCAGACTCTAGACCACCAGTACAACTGATGCAACTCGTTCCAGTTAGGCTGCAAAACAAAAAAAAACCCAGAGGAGAATAAACGAGAATGCAAGAAAATATGTTTTTATTGCCTGTCCAAAACTTGTACTCAGGATGGGATGCATCTTGCCAAATCCCTGTATTATGTCCAGATGCAATGTGATAAAACTGTCATTAACAGCCGGGACCCATCCTGGTTGCTGGGTAATAAACGCTTACAGTAGAACACCTATTGTTTCAATTCCAGCAAATATGGGAATCAGTCTTTAGATCACATTTGTCTGATTTTTCCTGCCTTTTTCAAAATTATTTTTGCCTGAGTTTTGAAATATTTAGGAGGTCCTACTGCAGTTGTACAGGGCCCTGGTGAGACCGCACCTGGAGTATTGTGTGCAGTTTTGCTCTCCTAAGTTGAGGAAGGACATTCTTGCTGTTGAGGGAGTGCAGCGTAGGTTCACCAGGTTAATTCCCGGGATGGCGGGACTGACATATGATGAAAGAATGGGTCGACTGGGTTTGTATTCACTGGAATTTACACGGTTGAGAGGGGATCTTGGAGAAACATATAAAATTCTTGGACAGGTTAGATGCAGGAAAAATGTTCCCACTGCTGGGGGAGTCCAGAACCAGGGGGTCACAGTTTAAGAATAATTTAGGACTGAGATGTGGAAAACCTTTTTCACCCAGAGAGTTGTGAATCTGTGGAATTCTCTGCCACAGAAGTCAGTAGAGGCCAATTCACTGGATGGTTTCAAGAGCGAGTTATAGTAGATTTAGCTCTTAGGGCTAATGGAATCAAGGGATATGGGGGAAAAAGCAGGAACGGGGTACTGATTTTAGATGATGAGCCATGATCATATTGAATGGCGGTGCTGGTTTGAAGGGCTGAATGCCTACTCCTGCACCCATTTTTCTATGTTTCTATGTTTCTATTCCTTACTGCAATTATAATGCTGTTCTAAAATTAAATTGGCAGTGGTAGAGTTGCCACCTTACTGAGCCAGGGACCCGGGTTTGATCCAGACCACTGGTGTTTGTCTGTACGGAGTTTGTATGTTCTCCCCATGACCCAAGCGGGTTTTTTTACCCCGGAGCTACAGTTTCCTTCCCACACTCTATAGACGTACAGGAAGTTTTGTAGGTTAATTTGGTTTGGTAAAATTGTAAAAAAATGTCCCTAGTGTGTGTAGGGTAGTGTTAGTGTGCGGGGATCGCTGGCTGGCGAAGGGCCTGGTGCTGTGCTATATCTCTAAAAACTAAAACAAAAATCATCCCCACAAGTGATATTGACCAAGCTCCTCAATCCATGGCTTTAAAACTTCAGTGCCTATTCTTAGATTTCACATCACCTCCCCTTAACACCCCTATTAATTTGTTGCCGTCTATTTGGCTTTAAAAAAAAGATGGATGTGTTCACACTCTTTCGCCCCTTGGTGCCCCTTTGTGCCACACCCGCTGCACGAGGGAATTAGCAGTGAGGTTGGTGGTAATATATTAGTTTGCCGTGCTTTACGGGATTCCATCACAGTGTCAAGTTATTTTTATTGCTTTGGGAACACTGCACACTTTGAATGTTAGTTGTACAGCCAGCAGCAACACTGTAGGTAACTCCCTCCCTCCTTCTGACAACTGATACCCAGCGCATAAACGTCACCTCACCAGCGCGGTGCGGTGGCGCAGCGATAGAGTTGCTGCCTTACAGCGCCAGGGACCCGGGTTCGATCCTGACTACGGATGCTTGTATGTAGGGCGTGTACGTTCTCTCCGTGACCTGCGTGGGTTTTCTCTGAGATCTTCAGTTTCCTCCCACACTCCAAAGACGTGCGGGTTTGTAGGCCTGGTATAAAATGTAAATTGTCCCTCATGTAGGATAGTATTAGTGTGTGGGATTTGGTGGGCTGAAGGGCCTGTTTCCATGCTGTATCTCTAAACTAAACTAAACTAAACTAAAAGGTTCTGTAGATTATCACTCCAGGTTGCTGGATTATGTGTGAACAACAACTCACAGCCCACGGCTCGTTGACTACCTGTATTTGCAAATGCCATCCAATTAATTCTCATATTGTAGCCAGTATCATGTTAGGAACTTGTCACACTGCTACGATCTTCATATCGTATTGAAACTATTTGATTTGCAAAGGTTCTTGAACATCAAGAAACAACTAGGAAGGAACTGCAGATGCTGGTTTACAAAAAAAAAAGACACAGAGTGCTGGAGTAACTCAGTGAGTCAGGCAACATCACTGGAGAACATGGATAAGTGGATGGAACATGGACACATGGATAGGACAGGTTTGGAGGGATATTGGCAAAACGTAGGCAGGTGGGACTAGTGTAGCTGGAACATGTTGGCCGGTATGGGCAAGTTGGGCTGAAGGGCCTGTTTCCATGCTGTATCAATCTATGACTCGGCTCTAAGTGACGTTTTGGGTCAGGACCCTTTATCCGACTTTGATGTGTTTAATTTACTTTCACTAGCATCACCCTGGCCATGCTCTCATTTCACCCCGACCATTATAAAGAAGGTACAGAAGTCTGAAAGCCATGACTACCAAGTTCAAACATTAAGTATAAAAGTAGGGAGGTTATGTTACAGTTGTATAAGACTTTGGTGGGGCCATATTTGGAGTTTTGTGTTCAGTTTTGGTCACTCAGTTATAGGAAAGATTTTATTAAGATGTAAAGGGTGTAGAAAAGATTTAGTTGAGGCAGGTACCATCACAATGTTTAAAAGACATTTGGACAGGCACATGGATAGGATAGGTTGAGAAGGGTATGGGCCAAATGCTGGCAAGCGGGGCTAATGAGCTCCATCTACACTAGTCCCACCTGTCCATATTGCCCTCCATAACCTGTCATATCCATCTAAACCTGTCCTATCCCAAAAAGGAGGGGGTTGAGTTGTTACGAAAAATTGGAGCATTCAATGTTCATACTGTCGGGGTGTAAGCTATCCGAGTCGGAAGAAGGGTCTCGACCCAAAACGTCACCAATTCATTCTCTCCAAAGATGCTGCCTGTCCCGCTGAGTTACTCCAGCTTTTTAGTGTTCATCTTCGAGCAAATTAAAGAACAACTTTCTTGCAAAACACCAGCTGGCTCATCAATACCCTTTGCGGGAAGGAATGCTCTTATCTTGACTCATTCTGACTTATTCCCGACCCACAGTTATGTGGTTTCTCTTGGAAAGAAATGATCTAACAAGCCAGTCATTTCAAGAGCAATTGATTCTTGATGAGGCCATTGTTCTTCATGAAGAACAGGCATTGTTGTTGCCCAGTTTTTTTCCCAACCATCAACTAGAGTTCTCCATCCATTTGGCGCGCATTAAAGCACAAAGTGGAAGGTAACTTTCCAGCTGGTCATAGAGTCATACAATGGGGCCCACTTCCTCTTACTGACCTTTTTGTTACACTTCAGACCAATAGACGTTCGAGATACAGCGCGGAAACAGGCCATTCAGCCCCACCGAGACCATGCCGACCAGCGATCCCTGCACACTAACACTATCCCACGCACTTGGGACAATTTAACATTTTTACCAGAACCAATTAACCTACAAACCCGCACGTCTTTGGAGTGTGGGAGGAAACCAGAGCACCCGGAGAAAACCCATGCGGTCCCAGGGAGAACAAGCAAACCGCACACAGACGGCACCCGAGGTCAGGATTGAACCTGGGTGTCTGGTAGCTCTCCCAGCTGTGCCACTGTGTGGCCCTGTTCTATGCTACATCAGTATTTGCTACAGTATATAACATGAGCTGAACAGTCGTATGGCAGTAGAGGTTTTCTCTCCTTCTCGGGCATTACAATTCCCCGCTGCAAAGTCCCCTCCCCGCAAACACACACGCGAACAGATGGTCATTTTCTCTCCACTCTGCAGAATTCATAATTGTTGCTGCCAAATTAGGTGCGGAATTTGGAAAAGTTTGTGGCTCCAGGCTTATACTTCCAGAAAGTAAGTCTGATATTGGCAGGGGCTGCCTTGCTTGTAATTCCATAGCCTCCAGCATTTACCTTGGAATAAACCTTGGAACGAGAGAAGCCTACTGAGATGGAACTGAGTAAGTGGGGGGTAAACTGGTACTCGTATCACTTGTGGTTTGTCACTCTCTGTTTTTCTGACACAACACTCATGTTATTAACTTCAAAGCGGAAAATCTTGGCAATCAATATATACGTTGAAACTAAGTTGGGGAAAAAATGGAAAATTCAACTCAAACCAACTATTGAACAATCCACAAATCCTCCAACACTTTGGTATTGAAATCAAAGAGATTGATCACGATTAACTGGGGCGGTTAGGGAAAAGCCTTGTTTGAACGTATAAGATTACACCTGGGGTGGCAAGGTGGCACAGCGGTAGAGCTGCTGCCTTACAGCACCAGAGACATGGGTTCGATCCTGACTACAGGTGCTTGTCCGTACTGAGTTGGTACGTTTTTCCCGTGATCTGCGTGGGTTTTCTCCGAGATCTTCGGTTTCCTCCCACACTTCCAAAGACATAGATACATAGACAATAGATGCAGGAGTAGGCCAATCGGCCCGTTGAGCCAGCACCGCCATTCAATGTGATCATGGCTGATCTTGACCCGAAACGTCACCTATTCCTTCGCTCCATAGATGCTGCTTCACCCGCTGAGTTTCTCCAGCATTTTTGTCTACCTTCGATTTTTCAGCATCTGCAGTTCTTTCATAAACATTTCCTCTATTGTGGTGTCCCTATAGGCAATAGAGCAACTGATCAGCCTGCTGTGGAGCTGTGGAGAAATAGACCTCGAAACTGCCTGATTTCTGAACCATCCACTCAAGAAATAACTTTGTAAACTGTGTTGTGCCTCACACTGCAGAACTGTAGTTGCATCGATAGACTGATGATACAATGCCTTTTATTGAGTTCACTGGACAGGCTGACCCATAAACAGTGCAGGACATTCAGTATGCTTTAGTTTAGATATACAGCACAGAAACAAGTATAGGTATGACGTTATAAAATTTGATATATTCTGACTTGCATATGGTGATTGTTTTCTGGATCCTTTCAGTAACCCAACATAGAGGCAAACTTCCAGCAATTTTCCAAGGCCAACCTTGTTAATGTTTTGTGGGCATTTCCAAGTTGAACATGGCTTACGATCAATGGGACCTGGCCAACTCTTTGCAATTGCAGCTCTTAAAGCCTTGCGGCACCCAATTTGAATTGTTACCTGATATTTGCAGACTAATGAAATAAGAGCATGGAAATATCCAGTACAGGAACAGACCGTTTGGCCCATAATGTGAATTTAAACTAATCTTTTCTAATCTCATGGTCTATATCCCACCATCTACTGCCTGGCCTTGTGCCCGCCAAAATGGCTTCTTAAATGTTGCGATTGAGCCTGTTTCCATCACCTCCCCAGGCAGCATGCATCCTCCACTCTTTGTGTAAAAGAGTGCCACACTAAACCTTCCTCCTCTCACCTTAAAGCTTTACTATCTGACATTTCCACGCCACTGGGTGGCACAGCACAGTTGCTGCCTCACAGCACCAGAGACCCGGGTTCGATCCTGGCTACGGGTGCTGTCTTTACGGAGTTTGTGCGTTCTCCCTGTGACCTGCCTGGGTTTTCCCTAGGTGCTCCGGTATCCTCCCACGCTCCAAAGACGTACAGGTTTGTTGGTTAATTGGCTTGGTGTAATTTTAAATTATCCGTAGTGTGTGTAAGATAATGCTGGTGTGCAGCAGCATCTATGGAGCGAAGGAAATAGGTAACGTTTCAGGCCAAAACCCTTCTTCAGACTGATGTAGGGTGGGGGGGACGGACGGGGAGAAATGACTGACTGTTTACACTATCCATAAGACATTGGGGCAGAGTGATGCAATTCATCTCATCCAGACTAGGAATATCCATATCTCACATAGTTTGAAATACTTCTACTAGGTTGTCCCCATGTCTCCGATGCTCCAGAGTAAAACAAACACATGTGTCCAACCTTATAGCTGATGGTCTCCAATTTAAGCAACATTCCGCTGATCGGTGGAAACATTATTTTAAATTCTTCCCACATTGACCTTTCCATCCGGGGCCTCCTCCATTGCCAGAGTGAGGCAACTTGCAAACTGGAGGAACAGCACCTCATATTCCGCTTGAGTAGCTTGCAACCCAATGGTATGAATGTTGAATTCTCCAATTTTAAGTAACTAAATAAAAACATCACTTCCTTTCCTTCCCCCACTATCTTTACTCCCCCCTCTCCCATGTGCTCCCCCCCTCACCCCCCTGGACTTGCACCTATTTCTCTCCACCCTCTCCCCTTCCACCTACATTCCTTCATCTAGTGCAAACATAATGTGCCAAAGGGCCTGTCCTATACTGTTCAATGATAGAACAGGTTTAAAGGGCCGAATGGACTGCACACTTCCCTATGTTCCCAAAGGTGATACTATTTTAGTTTCCTCCTCCCAACAAGGGAACAGTTTCCTTTCTGTCAGGATACAGAAGGGAAAGTTTGCAAATGCCATGAACAAGGATCCCGACTGAGTTACTCCAGCACTTTATGGATTTTTTTCGTAAACCAGCATCTGCAGTTTCTCATGCCGGCACCGTATGGGATTGGATGGGAATGTTAGAATTAATAGTCAGCATTCTGGCCAGTGTCACAATATCAATTTAATATGTAAGCAATGATATTCACCACAAATTATTACCTTAACATTTAGCATAAGGCATTAGTATATTTTCACTCATTAGAGACAAAGAGTCTTGCAGTGTGGAAAACAGGCCCTTCGGCCCAACTTGCCCGCACTCACCAACATGTCCCACCTACACTAGTCCCACCTGCCTGTGTTTGGCCCATATTCCTCTAATCCTTTCCTATCCATGTACCTGTTCAAATGTTTCTTAAACATTACAATAGCACCTGCCTCAACTACCTCCTCCAGCAGCTCATTCCATACAGGTGTAAAAATGTTACCCCTGAGGTTAATATTAACTCTTTCCTCCCTCACCTTGTAAAGCATTCCACATGTCTGCAGTTTCCCGAGGACACACCTTCTCACCGGATGTTTCGTGTTGCACTGTGGTGGCCATCCATGCCACTGGAAGGTGATCGTACAGACAGAGTTTCACTCTCAGGCATCATATAGAGTGTCTGCTCATTTAAACCATGCAGTAAGGATGCAGGGTGAAGCTGTCTCGCCTGCCAGCACCCAGCGTGTTAACAGATGGATAGTGTTGGCCAGTACACACATGGTTTCCCACATGGGAGACTTGCGGCTGAGGTTCCCAGCCAAGGAGATGATCTTTCCCTGCTTCTCCTCTTGCAAGGCAATTGGGTGGTGCATAACACAAGCGCACTGCGTTCAAACGCACCTGTAGACTTGCTGCCTTACTACGGGTGCTGTCTGTACAGACTTTGTACGATCTCCAGCGTAGGTTTTCCCCGGGTGCTCCAGTATTCCCACACACACCAAAGAGGTACGGGTTTGTAGGTTAATTTGGCTTTGGTAAAAATTGTAAATTGGCCCAAGTGTGTCGGACAGCGCTAGTGTGCGGGGATCACTGGTCGGTGCGGACTCGGTGGGCCGAAGGACCTGTTTCTGTGCTGTATCTCTAAACTAAACTAAACTAAGCTGGGATCTCACCACCATTGTATAAAGGCGTAATATTACATTTATGGTAGAGTAGACACTGTGTATGATCATTAGCTATGTACTTGAAAACCAAAATATAATTTTTGCTTATTTTAAACTAAACTAAACTATTGTGGTGGTTGAATGCCATTTTATGAATGTCATTATGAATGTCTTTTGACCTCAGCCAACTCAGCTACTTTGCAACTTTAGACCTTTGTGTCTGATTATTCCTCAATTGATAAAATAAATATGAAAGAGGAATATCTAACGTGGTCTCTCTAGGTAAACGTGGAGGGATTGATTCCACGCTCCCTACAGCAATGACATCCATTAGTCTTGCTGCGAGGGCAAGGACTGTGCTATTCCGTCCGTTAAAATTAATGGATGGAAAATTGCACTCCGTTGCTTTGCGATACCGCTCCAACTGAGAGTTGAGGCATTAGCTCTCGTTGCTTCTCATCACAGCTTCCAAGTGTCTTTCAAGTGACTTCCTGAAATTGAGCCTAAGTATCCCTTTCACCAGTTTTGTGGGATTGAATGGTAATTGAAACATTGTTGATAATCCTCAATGAAATGAAGCACGAAGACTCATTCACTAAGCCTCGGAAAGCTAAGGCTCAGGGGGTTAGGACAAGGTAATGACTCCCTATAAAAGATATTTCTCAGCTGATTAAGCTTATTCAGAGTCAGACATCTGGAACACCAGTGAAGAAAGTACTCTTTCAAGTACTTGCCAGTTTTGCCCTTAACATCTTCATTTTAAATATTATTATAACTGATTATGTTGTGTTGGATACGGCTATGGGCAGGATTACAGATTATTGATCATGATATAAGATTGGAGGTAAAAAGATAATTTGGTTGTTATTAATTTGAGAGATAAGTTGGGCTAATGTGACATGTTCAGTTTTAATTTTAGGAAGGGATACTTACATGAATTGTAAGAGTGTAGATCGAGTTTCAATAAATCTTCGGATGAATTCCAGATCCATACTTATTCAAAGGGAGTTCAGGTCAAAGTTAGGAATATAACATTCCCATTAAGTGTTGATCCCTACAGGGTGTATGGAATTGATGTTCACCCTTGCATTTCAATAGGATTACATTTATAGCTGAGAGTCTGAGCCTATCTTAAAACGTGCGTGCAATTTACTGAATTACTTCACTTGCGATTCACTCTCAATAAATGTATAATAATAAATATACAATGATGACTGCAAGCGAATTGGGAGGGAAAAAAAGTGATAATCACTCTGTTTTTCTACTTGCAACTCCAATTAAATAGCGGGCCGCGCCAGAGGTCAAATGCAAACGAGGGTTCGCGAAGGGAAGGAAAAAGAACAATGACCAAGCAACTGGGTCAAGAGGCAATATCACAAATAGTTCAAGTCTAGACAGTAATGAATAGTCTTATAATTTGCATTTGATGACTTTATAATGTCTAACCTTTGCTACTGCAATAAAAGCACCTGGTCTGTGCTGGACTTCCCATTTCCTCGTGAACAGCAGTAACAGCGGCCCCGGCCCATTGTTAAAGTAGGCTGCCGATGTTTGCCATGAAATGGGAGCCAAAATACCGCACAATGCTCACACACAAATACTAATCCCCAGACACCATTTCAAACAAGTGTTATTTTATTTACCCAGATTCATCTGGACAGGAAAGTACTGGTGGCTAATCCATACTCTAACACAACATTGATCTATATGCACACCAGTATTAATCTGACTACAGTTTTATTCATGTAAGGCTATCAATAACTGCTTAGGGTCTTTTGGAATCTAGGAAAAATTGCCTTGGTGAAGTTGTCACATTAGGACGTAAATCTTTTCTTTTCAACATTCACCCAAAGCATAATCTCTTTGTGTAGCTTGTCACTCTATTTTAACCACAGTTTACTTTGAATCAGAATTTAAAATAACAGCTTTTGTGATAGTGTTTACCCATTTAATTTAAATAGATTAAGTGGTTTCACTAATTACTCACTTAATTGCCAAAGGAAATGCGATTTAGATGTTTTGTGATTCCAGCTTTGTATTTTTTCAAGTCGATCGATCTTTTATACTTTGCCATATTTGATATGTTTTCCTCTTTTAAATGAATATTTCAGACCAGCATAGATACAATTATTAGAGACCACGCTTGCGCGTAACAAAAGCAAGCATTCTGTTTAGAGAGGGTCATTCTGAGCATTACTTCACATTATTTCATGTTAAAACATGACTAAGGTTAGTTGTGTGTTCATGAGTGCCACATGTCACGAGGTGACGTCTGTATGGTCGTGAGTAGTCGCCCAAAGAGTCATATCTTTTTCTGGTCGCCACTGGAATTACAACATGTTGAACATTTTCGGCCACCTGCTGCGACTATGACGGGTGCCGGCAAATCACCGAAAAAATCGCGTAAGTGGGACAGGCCCTTCACACTGCGCTCGTGACTTCACACTAATATTTCAATCGGACTACGTTTCATGGTAGAAATGGTGCATACTTTATTAAACCGTGTGCGTCATTTAGTTTAGTTTAGAGATACAGCGCGGAAACAGGCCCTTCAGTCACCAAGTCCGCACCGACCAGCGATCCCCGCACACTAACACCGTCCTACACACACTAGGGAGAATGTACATTAATACCAAGCTAATTAACCTGCAAACCTGGTGTGGGAGGAAATCGAAGATCTCGGAGAAAACCCACTCGGTCACGGGGAGAACATACACTCCGTACAGACAGCACTCGTAGTCAGGGTCGAACTGAGGTCTCTGGCACTTTAAGCCCTGTAAGGTAGCAACTCTACCGCTGCACCACCAGTAGAGCAAATTTAATGAATTTACGAATTAACGAATATACAAAATTAACAGAATATATTAACTCATTTGGAGATTTAATCGTGATTGAGGTGAGTTTCAACTGCATTGGTATAAATGACAATATTTTATTTCATATTACAGCACGGAAACAGGCCCTTCGGCACACCGTGTCCACGCTAACCATCCATCATCCACTCACACTCGTTCTATCTTACCTGTCGGACTGGCCCTCACCTCGTGAACCATGTTCAAGGTGCTTCATTACTCCAGTCATGGCGTAAACAAGGTGGGATTCAGAAGCTGTACTGGAATAGGTTCCGAGAAGATTCGGCTTCAGAACAGGTTTGTGCTAGATGAAATGTGTAGGAAGGAACTGCAGATGTTAGTTTACACCGAAGATGGACACACAATGTCGGAGTAACTCTGGCAGCATCTCTGGAGAGAAGGAATGGGTGATGGCATCACCATCAGCTGTGATCTGTCACTTTCATACCTTACCCCTGCATTGATCAGCCATGATCACATTAAATGGTGATGCTGGCTTGAAGGGCCGAATGGCCTACTCCGGCACCTATTGTCTATGTATCTATGTATATCTCTCGACTACCTCTCCCCTGACACTCAGTCTGAAGAAGGGACTCGACCCGAAACGTCACCCATTCCTTCTGTCCAGAGATGCTGCCTGTCCCGCTGAGTTACTCCAGCATTTTGTGTCTATCATCTTGTGCTTTACTGCTCCAATAATAAGATAAACTGACGTGGAACTCCAACACATTTATCCTGTTTAATATGGCAGTCTCAAACATTGGGAGATGGAGGTGGAAGGAAAGGTCGGACACTAACGCACTGAATTCACTTGCCTTTGACCAAAAGGTGATGGCCATTTATTGATCAGGCACGGGTTATTGATTGGGGGACGATCAGCCATGATCACAATGAATGGCGGTGCTGGCTCGAAGGGCCGAATGGACTCCTCCTGCACCTATTGTCTATGTTCGCCCATATCCCTCTATATCTTTCCTTTCCATGTACCTATCCCAGTCTTTTAAATGTTGTTATAGTACGTGCCTCAAATACCTCCTGTGGCAGCTCGTTCCGTATTCCCACCATTCTCTTACTAAAAATGTTGCCCTTCAGCTTCCTATTAAAAAAAAAAAAAATTACAATGCACGGAGAGGTCAGGAATGAACTTAGCTAACAAGATTCAAGATTCAAGAGATTCAAGAGAGTTTATTGCCAGATCCAAGACAAGAATAATCTGGTCATACATAATTGACTTTGGTACTTTTAACAATAAATCAATAACACTGGTTGCATCTGTTAACAATTTTCAATTTGTAATTTAGTCTAGTTTAGTTTCGTTTAGAGACACAGGGGCAGAAACAGGCTTTTCGGCCTACCACTTCCACGCCGGCCAGCGATCCCCGCACGCCAACAATATCCTACACACTAGGGACAATTTACAATCTTTACCAAAGCCAATTAACCTACAAACCTGTACGTCTTTGGGAAGTGGGAGGAAATGGGAGATCCGGGAGAAAACCCTCGCAGGTCACGGGGAGAACGTACAAACTCCGTACAGGCAGCATGTGTAGTCAGGATCGAACCCGGGGCACTGGCGCTGTAAGGCAGTAACTCTACCGCTGCACCACTGTGCCACCCACATGTAATACAGTTGTGATTTACAAGTATAAATTATTAGAAATAATTTTCATGGAAGGTAATATACACCATTCCTAAAATGAACATGGTAGGTTTGTTTTTGTTACACAATATACAATGTATATCGTTCCAGATGTAATCAAACAATGCCAGATTATCTTTCCTCTGTGATATTCTCTTTCTATTAAAGATTAGACCAGTTAAAAAGCCTGAATCCTATTGTTTAGTGATTCTAATGTGGAAGATTTGTTTGATTTTTCCTGAGAGGGAATGATTTAATTAGGATTTCACCAGATGGCTGATTCTCTGCACTGCCAATGGGTCCATCTCGTTATTCCCACTCCTTTCAGTCGCACTGTATAAATAGGGTTAAATCGCAAAGCCGAACCAAACTGCAGACACAGTGGAGGGGGATGAGTGTGGAATAGTTCATGGGTAATACATGAAAATGAAATGCCTTCTATATTCTGTTGTGCTGAAGCAAAGTAAGAATTTCATTGTCCTATCTGGGAAACATGACGATAAACTCTCTTGAATCTTGAGTCGGGGGATATGGGGAGAATGCAGGAACGAGGTACTGATTGGGAATGATCAGCCATGATCACATTGAATGGCGGTGCTGGCTCGAAGGGCCAAATGGCCTACTCCTGCACCTATTGTCTATTGTCTATTATCTCTAAACTAAACTAAACTATACTAAACTAAACTAAACTCAACCAGTCTGAAGAAGGTACACAAAATTGCTGGGGAAACTCAGCGGGTGCAGCAGCATCTATGGAGCGAAGGAAATAGGCGACGTTTCGGGCCGAAACCCTTCTTCAGACTGATGGGGGGTGGGAGAAGGAAGGAAAAGGGGAGGAGGAGGAGGAGCCCGAGGGCGGGCGGATGGGAGGGTGGGAGGAGACAGCTAGAGGGTTAAGGAAGGGGAGGAGACAGCAAGGGCTAGCAAAATTGGGAGAATTCAATGTTAATGCCATCCGGATGCAAGGTACCCAGACGGAATATGAGGTGCTGTTCCTCCAATTTCCGCTGTTGCTCACTCTGGAGCTCAATCAGTCTGAAGAAGGGTTCCTCACCCAAAATGTCGCCAATCATTTTTCTCCATAGATGCTGCCTGACCTGCTGAGTTACTCCAGCGTCTATCTTCGGTATGTACCAGCATCTGCAGTTCCTTTCTACACACTAAACTAAGCTGTGTGATGAAACTTCCAGACATTCATACTTTAATATTGCAAAATCTTCATGAAATATTCAAGGCGTGATGATTTGCGTCATGGTGCATGCCCTTGTATGCTCTGCATAAGTGCATCAAGCATGCGAATGTACAGGATTCATGCCAGCAAGCACAAATCATGTTTTGCAATCAATTTTATGCCTCAGCTGAATTGCGCAGCGCATGAAAAAGATTTGCCACACAAGTTAATTCCTCGCACACTGAGCCTAAATTTGCTGCATGCTCTGCAGGATGGGTTTTGTGATCAGGTCATCTTGAATGTGCTGGCAGATGTTTGATTCCATTTCCCAGTTCCCTTTTCTAGGGAAAGCACGCGTGTGCAGCTGTGTTCCGATCAAATGGAGCTCTTGAAATTCGATCTTGCTTCACTAGGGGACCCTTGGATCTCAGCACTCTCTCCAAGCTGAACTTCATCTTTCGCTGAGTTCCGAGCAGACTCCATCTGACCGCCCACTGGCCCAATTCCAGCTGAGATTTGCAGAAGGATGCAGACATGTGTAAGAAGGCACTGCAGATGCTGGTTTAAACTGGAGATAGACACAAAATGCTGGAGCAACTCAGCGGGACAGGCAGCATCTCTGGAGAGAAGGAATGGGTGACGTTTCGGGCTGAGACCCTTCTTCAGATGTAGCATGTGGCTGGACTAAGTCCGCACTTTTGCTACTTCCGTTCGTGTGCTGCCTCTGATCCAAGCAAATGCCCTGCTAATTTTACCCAAACCATCGATAGAAATCTCGCCAAACCTTACCCCAGGATTTCAAATGGCCAAGAGAAGGGAAAGATGGCCCACCCAGCCTGCTGCTATTTCACAAAGACAAGTTGTCAGCCACTATTGCTGCAACTTTCAATCTTGTAGCATGTTTATAGTTTCATATCCAAGCCGAACGACTGATGCGGAAATTAGTGCATAAATCTCCAAACATTAATAGCAACCCTTTGTTTCTCTACTTGCCCTTTGCCCCTTCTTTTAACTTTGTCATGCTTCATTGCGGCTGATTAGTTTTGTTTAGTTTTAGGTTAGTTTTGTGATACAGCGCGGAAACAGGCCCTTCAGCCCACCAAGTCCGCGCCGACCAACGATCCCCGCACATTAACGCTATCCTACACACACTAGGAACACTTTACCTAATGTTACCAACGCCATTTAACCTGCAAACCTGCATGTCTTTGGAGTGTGGGAAGAAACCGGAGCACCCGGCAAAAACCCACGCGGGTCACAGGGAGAACGCACAAACTGTACAGGCAGCACCCGTAGTCAGGATCGAACCGGCGTCTCTGGCGCTGTAAGGCAGCAACTCTACTGCTGCGCCACCGTGCCGCAACTTAAAAACCTGAGGAGACACATGTGCAGAATAAAATTACCATCCTCCAATGTTGTTCTTGGCGTCCAAATACTCAACACACATGGCATGAGGTTCCTTTGCTATTTTAATGAAAGCAGTAACTTATTTGACATAAATATTTAATGCTTCTGCTAACAAAAGAATGAACCACATTATATCACACCTTTCATTTCGTCCAGTGATCACTGCATGCATAGACACACAGAGTGCTGGAGTAACTCAGCGGGACAGGGAGCATCTCCGGAGAGAAGGAATGGGTGACGTTTCGGGACGAGGGCCCTTCTTCATAGTCCTCAGTCTCGACTCGAAATGTCACCTGTCCATTCTCTTCCAGGTGTTGCCTGGCCTGCTGACCTCCTCCAGAATTCTTATTTCTGAATGGCTTCGTTGACAGCATTTTGTGCCTATCTTCAGCGTTAAACAGCATTCATCCACTGCTTACTGCGATGAATATACAAACAGTTACTTTAATTTAGCTTACTCAGTGTTCATACAAATACCTGTCAGATCTGTGATTGTTTCATTAATGTAGAATAGTGAATAATGATCCATTGAAACAAAGACTTAAATCTTTCATGGTTTTACTTATTTACTGCATTCCGACTGCTGCTGAAGAAATGTATCACTCTCTTGTATTTGTGGTAGTATTTCACACAAACATATTAAGTAATAATGATATGAAACACCTTTACATCATAACCCTTCAGTTCCACCGCAGCTCCAATTGATATTTCTGATACTAAACCTATATAAAATTGCTAAATATATTTATTGCACAATGGCACAGTGGTAGAGTTGCTGGCTCACAGCGCCAGAGACCCGGGTTCCATCCTGACCACGGGAGCTGCCTGCACGGAGTTTGTACGCTCTCCCCATGACTGCGTGGATTTTTTCTGAGATCTTCGGTTTCCTCCCACACTCCAAAGACGTGCAGGTATGTAGGCTAATCGGCACGGTGCAAATGTAAATTGTCCCTAGTGTGTGTAGGATAGTGTTGATGAGCGGGGATCGCTGGTGGGCGTGGACCCGGTGGGGCGAAGCGCCTGTTCCCGCATTGTATCTCTAAAACTATAACTAAAACTAAAAATAATATGAAGATAGAATATTTATGTCTTATCGGCAGGAGAAATGGGTACAGTAGTAATTCAGCAACAGGATGAAGCTGCATCTGACTTCATCAAAAGTTACTGAAAATTCACTATTTAATTCGGAGATACGCTGACATTGAAAGTCATTGCAACAATTAGGTAAATCTTTGTGCATGAATCGAGCAGCTTGGCATATGTTTAGCTTAGGTTAATTCAGAGATACAGCAGGCCCTTCAACCCGCCTAGTCCAGAACAAGCAGCGATCGCCCAGTCAAGCTAGTTCTGTGTTATCCCACTTTTTTTATCCAGTCCCTATTGAGGCCAAATAACCGACAAAGCCGCACGTCGTTGGGATGTGGGAGGAAACCAGAGCACCTGGAGATTGTACAAACGCCACCTACACAGCCAACACCTGAGGCCAGGATCGAGCTCAGATCTCTGGCGCTGTGAGTCTGTGGCTCTACAAGCTGCCCCACTGTGTCGCCACCACTGTCGTCTCTATTATTGAGCTCTGAACCTGCCTTCCGTCAGCAGAGATCTTGGAGTAGTGAGGTCCCTGGTGACCAACCCTCCTTAATATCGCTTGTTACATGTATTTCTCTTGTTTGCTAATCGTGTTACAATTGTGTTTGGGGTTATTAACTGCCCTCTGCTGTGGATAGATCAGAGAGCTTTACTTAAAGCTGTCCGATACCAGGAATCAATAACCTTGTGATTTATGGCCTTTGGCACCACTCAGCATGGTCCAGTGTCCACTGAAGGTGAATCGGCAATCAACGGTGAAAACTCTTTTAGTTTATCTTATTTTAGTTTAGAGATACAGCGCGGAAACAGGCCCTTCAGCCCACACAGTCCGCGCTGACCAGCGATCCCCGCACAGTAACACCATCCTACACTATGGACAATTTTTACATTTGGAGTTTACTAAGGAGTAAGCTATTTAGAACGGAGGTGAGAAAACACTTTTTCTCACAGAGATTGGTGAGCCTGTGGAATTCTCTGCCTCAGAGGGCGGTGGAGGCAGGTTCTCTGGATGCTTTCAAGAGAGAGCTAGATAAGGCTCTTAAAGATAGCGGAGTCAGGGGATATGGGGAGAAGGCAGGAACGGGGGTACTGATTGGGGATGATGAGCCATGATCACATTGAATGGCGGTGCTGGCTCGAAGGGCTGAATGGCCTACTCCTGCACCTATTGTCTAGTGTCTATTGTCTATTGTTTATTTACCAAGCCAATCAACCTACAAACCTGTACGTCTTTGGGGTGTGGGGGGAAGCCGGAGCAACCGGAGAAAACCCACGCAGGTCACGAGGAGAACGTACAGACTCCACAAGGACAGCACCCGTCGCCAGGATCAAACCCGGGTCTCTGGCGCTGTAAGGCTGCATCTCTACCGCTGCTCCACCGTGCCACCTTGTACGTTTTGCGGCGATCATGTCCAACGGCATAGCCCAGGGATCTTTGTTCTGCCCGCAGGTTACAAGCAAGCTTGTGACTTGATTTGCATGTCTACACTAAACCTTAGAAGGGAAACACAAAACAACTCGTGAATGAATCTGAAACATAATACTGTGGGGCTAGGCTAGACATTATACTAAAACAATTAATGCGGAGAAGGTAAGTCATGACTGATGTACACTTTTGTGGTGCAGATCTATTACACTGGAACCTGTCCTTTCAAAAAATGTAAGGTAATGTACATGGGAAACCCCATGGAGCACAGAAAGTTAAAGCCCTCTCAACTACTGAATTACTTTGTCGACTATACATCACAAAATGCCATTCTCATTGCCTTTGTTCAGATTGTGCCTCACTTAATTTATCTTGATGGATTGAATAGCAATTTCTCAATCCTGCTTTCTTATGTTCGCCTTGTTCTAAAGAATGGACAGAGTCTCTGCCCTAGTTGAAGTTTCCTGATACCGACTGACCTAGATCTCTTAAAATGGATCATCTGTTTTTAAGGTACTGTTAAAACAGGCCTGATTATACCCAATCAGAGATATCTATCACAGCCCAACAATTGGAGAGCCCAGAAGGAGGCCATTTAGTTGATTGTGTAGGAAGGAACTGCAGAAGGTACACAAAATTGCTGGAGGAACTCAGCGGGTGCAGCAGCATCTATGGAGCGAAGGAAATAGGCGACGTTTCGGGCCGAAACCCTTCTTCAGACTCAGTAATTTGACAAGGAACTGCAGATGCTGGTTAACACTGGAGAAAGGTGCAACATGCTGGAGTAGCTCAGCGGGACAGGCAGCATCTCTGGAGAGATGGGTGATGTTTCCCATTCCTTCTCTCCAGAGATGCTGCCATCCCACTGTTACTCCAGCATTTTGTGTCTATCTTCCATGTAATTGATTGTACCTCCACTTGTTCATTGAGAGAGTTATCCAAATATTTCCTCCTGTTCTTACCCTATAACCCTAGACGCTGGAATCCCGAGTGCTGGAGTAACTCTGCAGGACAGGCAACATCTCCGGAGGACATGGATGGGCAACTTTTCGGGTCGGGACCCTTCTTATCTATACACTGTAAATGGCTCGATTGTAATCATGTATTGTCTTTCCGCTGACTGGTTAGCACGCAACAAAAGCTTTTCACTGTATCTTAGTACATGTGGCAATAAACTAAACTAAACTGAACTCAGGCTAATAAATAAATAAGTTGTGAGCATAATTCAAAAATAAAATAATTCACAAATTACTCAAATAACATGGCACGAACATGGTCCCACCTGCAGGCATTCCCATTCCTTCCATTATCCCACTTCCTTTCCCTCACCTCACACACACTCTTCCACCTAAATCCATTCCTCTGGCTTCACTATTCACTCCTGCTCTCTCCTTATCTCACACCCTCTTGTCTCCTTTTCACCCCTGGCCTTTGTCCACCCATCTGCCAGTCAACCCCTCTCACTTGTATCCACCTATCACTTGTGTGTTGGGAAGGAACAGCAGATGCCGGTTTATACCGAAGATAGACGCAAAGTGCTGGAGTAACTCAACGGGTCAGGCAGCACCTCTGGAGAACAAGCATGGGTGACAATTCAGGTCAGAACCCTTCTTCAGACTGACTCTGGCAGGGAGGGAGAATGTTGAAAGAAAGCTAGGCACGCAACTTAGTTTAGTTTAGTTTAGTTTATTTTCGGGATACAGCACGGATACAGGCCCTTCGGCCCACCGAGTCCACGCCAACCAGCGATAAACTGCCCACTATTTCTATCCCAGATACTAGGGGACAATTTACAGAGGCCAATTAACCTACAAGACGTGCACATCCTTGGAATGTGGGAGGAAACCAGAGCACCGGTAGAAAACCCACGCGGTCACGGGGAGAATGCCTTGTCCGGGTCACCGCGCTGGAGCTCCGGTGAGCTGAGACCGCCGGGAACAACATCGCGAAGCTGCGGGACTGTGGAGCGGCCAGCTGCGGGCGGAGGCGCCGAACTGTACACCGGGAGCCTGGGATCTCGCGACGAGATCGCCGGTTGTGGAGCTCCAACCGGCGCGGCCTTGTTGGCTTTGGAAGCCGCGGCCTCCAGTACGGAAGCGGCCGTTCCAAGTGTCCCAAGCCGTTGTGAGGATTCTCCCGACGCCGGAGCACCATCACCCGGCGAGAACGACCAGGAACATCGGGCCTCCGTAGAGGCAACTGTGGAGGCCTCAATTGGCTCGACTATGGGTGAACTGGGGTTGGGGACTGGACTTTGTGCCTTCCCTCATGGTGGGAACCATTGTGGGGGGATGTTCTTTATGTTTAAAACTCTTATTAATGTTATGTCTGTATTCTTTCTTTATGTGCTGCATTGGCAAGAAGCATTTCACTACACCTAGGTGTATGTGACCAATAAATAACCTTTGAACCTTTGAACCTTTGAATGCAAAAACTCCGTACAAAGCAGCACCCGTAGTCAGGATCGAACCCGGGTCTCTGGCGCTGTGAGGCAACAACTCTACCGCTGCCCCACTCCGCCAGTCGATACTCTATTCAAACCGAAAATAAAATATTTTTTATAGGAAGGAACCGCAGATGCTGCTTTACACCGAAGAGAGACACAAAATACTGGAGTAACTCAGCGGGACAGGCAGCATCTCTGGAGAGAAGGAATGGGTTGATGTTTCGGAACGAGACCCTCCTTCAGACAGAGAGAATATTTTGCATGGGTCTATTTATGTATTAAATCTCTCTTTGAATATCATCAATTGGTTAATGTTCAATAATAAGATCTGCTTCAATTAACATAGTTACGGTAGAGTACATGTATGGACAGGAGCCCAAACAGCAGGTGTTATTTTAATACTAGTACGGGCCCTACACTCCCTTGTTAGCAAGACTATTACATTTTGCTAGATTAGATTTCTCAGTGGTCCAGAATCGGAACATGCAGAACCAGAGATAATTTGACACATTCCATTAACCTGGGCAGCACTTCAAAACTGACTTCAAAGTCCATATTTGGATTTACCTAACACAACTCAATTTGGTCGGGGTAATTTCCAGCCCCTTAGCTCAATCTGATCTGAGCAAACATGGTCACTTTAGTAGGGGACCAAATTACTGCTAAATGGTTAACATGGGAAATGCCACAGTATGCAAGTTTTCTTGCTACACATGTAGAAATAGGGAGTTATTTATCTGTGCCCAAAGAATTGCTTTGCGTACGTGTAGAGATTCAGAAGTCACCTTCAGAATCTTCTCAGGGACTTAACACTGTCCCTGTGATATGTGCAAACATTGAGTCTTAAGGGCCTGTCCCACTTAGACGATTTTTTAGGCAACTACAGGCGACTAGTTTGTCGCCACATGTTCGCCAGTGGTCGCTGGGACTCGTCTCCTCAGTCGCGCAAAAAAGTCGTAGCGTCTTTCTGGTCACCGCTAAATTTTCAACATGTTGAAACATTTTTGGCGACAGTGGGTTTAACGCCACTGAGCGTAGCTTGACTTCACCTGACGTAGGTGCTGTCGTAGGTTGTCGCCAGGATGACGTAGGTTGTCGCCGGTTCTTCGATGACCTGTTACGACCATGACAGTCGCCGGCAGTTGCCTAAAAAATCGCCAAGTGGGACAGGCCATTGGCATCCTAATAGTGCTTGAACCTCATACAAATTGGAGGAACAGCACCTTATATTTCACTTGAGTAGCTTACAACCCAACGGTGTGAACGCATATAGACACAAAAGCTGGAGCAACTCAACGGGTCAGGCAGCATCTCTGGAGAAAAGGAATAGGTGACGTTTCGGGTTGAGACACTTCCTCAGACTGAGAGTCATGGAAAAGGGAAAGGAGAGATAGAAAAGGTGATATGGAGAGATATAGAACAAATGAATGAAAGATGTGTAACAATGAACAAGGAATGGTGAAGCCTGCGATGATCCATTGTTGGCTGGGGTTTAGGGGTTAACGAGTTATACAGACAGTGAAACTCAACAGGGCGACGGTCAAACTGAACTCTCTCATTTTAAGTAACTGCTACTTACACTTCCCTCCCCTTCCCGCCCTCTCCCCTCGCCCCCTTCCTCCCTCCTAGTCATTTTAATCTAGATGTATTGACGAGAGAGTTAGATATAGCTGTGAGGGCTAATGGAATCAAGGGATATGGGGAGAAAGCAGGAACGGGGTACTGATTTTGAATGTGTAAGAAAGAACTGCAGATGCTGGTTTAAATCCAAGATAGAAACAAAATGCTGGAGTAACTCAGCGGGACAGGCAGCATCTCTGGGGAGAAGGATTGGGTGACGTTTCGGGTCGAGACCCTTCTTCAGACTGATTTTGGATGGTCAGCCATGATCATATTGGACCATAGTGCTGGTTCATAGAAACATAGAAAATAATGGCAGGAGTAGGCTATTCGGCCCTTCAAGCCACCACCGCCATTTCGAAGGGCCGAATGGCCTACCCCTGCACCTATTCTCTATTTTTCTATGTTTACCATTTCTGTCAGTTCTCCACATTGCATCCCTTCTTGGGATCACACCTTCCCTGGCCAACAATGGGCCCAGCAGGACACCACCTGGCCTGAGGTATTTTCTTGCCACCAGCTCTTCCCCACCCACTTCCACCTCTTCTTCCACCCCCCCCCCCCCCCTTTGATCCCTCCCCACCCCCACCCCCCCCCACTTTCAGTCTGAGGAAGGATCACGACCTGAAACATCACCCAGAAATGCTGCCGGACCTGTCGTGTTACTCCAGCATTTTGTGTTTGTCTTTGGTATAAACCAGCATCTGCAGTTCCTTGTTTCTACGTGTTAACTCTTCACTTCTCTATATATTAAGATGTTCCTTATGACCCACCTACACCTGCATGAAATATCTCTGTGTGCGGCTTAATGTTTGATCAGCCCCAAGTGTGACATCCAGTGATGTTTCAATGAACCACTAACATCTGTAGTTATTGACAATGCCACAGGACAATGAGTGGTTATACGGTATCTTGCAGCTTCATCCAACATATCATCAATAAGTCATCAATGGGAGGGCAAATAAGATCGAAGCAGTCCTCCCCTGCTGTGAAAATGTAGTCTGAAGAAAGGTCTTGAGCAGCATCATCACCCATTTCTTCTCTGCAGAGATGCTGCCTGTCCCGCTGAGTTACTCCAGCTTGTTGTGTCTGTCTCCTGAATCTGGTTATCTTTGTGTTACGTTAACGTTTTGTGTGAGTGACTTGGTTGCAGACTGAGTGCTGTTAAAATTACATCATTGACAATAAAGTTATTCATACTGTCCTGAAATGGGATGTGAAAGGTGCTATATTAATGCAAGTCTTTAGAGGCACAGCGTGTAGACGGACCCTGTGGCCCACCGAGTCTGCGCTGGCCAGCGATCACCCCGTACACTAACACTATCCCACACACTAGGTACAATTTACAATCTTTACCTAAACCAATTAACCTACAACCGTAGGTTGGGCGATCGTTTCGCCGAACACCTCCGCTCAGTCCGTAATAACCTACCTGAACTCCCGGTGGCTCAGCATTTCAACTCCCCCTCCCATTCCCAATCCGACCTCTCTGTCCTGGGTCTCCTCCATTGCCAGAGTGAGCAACAGCGGAAATTGGAGGAACAGCACCTCATATTCCGTCTGGGGACCTTGCGTCCGTATGGCATTAACATTGAATTCTCCCAATTTTGCTAGCCCTTGCTGTCTCCTCCCCTTCCTTAACCCTCTAGATGTCTCCTCCCACCCTCCCATCCGCCCGCCCTCGGGCTCCTCCTCCTCCTCCCCTTTTCCTTCTTTCTCCCCCCCCACCCCCCATCAGTCTGAAGAAGGGTTTCGGCCCGAAACGTCGCCTATTTCCTTCGCTCCATAGATGCTGCTGCACCCGCTGAGTTTCCCCAGCAATTTTGTGTACCTCGATATTCCAGCATCTGCAGTTCCCTTTTGGACAACCTACAAACCAGCACGTCTTTGGAGTGTGGGAGGAAACCGGAGCACCCGGCGGTCACGGGGAGGGGGGGGGGGGGGGGGGGGGGGGGGGGGGGGGGGGGACGTACATACTCCATACAGACAGCACCCATAGTTAGGATGCAACCCGGGTCTCTGGCGCTGTGAGGCAGCAACTCTACCGCTGCGCCACCCTGCCGCTCCTTCCTTAATCTTTCTTTTTTCTCTCTCACGACAGCCCAGAGGAATGACTTGGCCTGCTGCCGTAACTTTAACACCTTGACCTTTAACTTTGAATAAACTTTCGGGGAAAAGAGCGTGAATCATCAACGATATAAAACTGGCAATATAAAAATGTCAAAAGTTGAAAATATGTAATAATGTAAACAAGTCTTGTGAGTGCTTTTAACATTAAAGACATTCCAGTCACCACCATTGTTCTGAAGGCATTCACTTATTTAAAATAAGCACCTTATTGCTCCAGTTGCACTAGCAGACAGTATAATACCAGAGTGCCATATTAAATGTACACACAAATGCTGGAGAAACTCAGCGGGTGCAGCAGCATCTATGGAGCGAAGGAAACTATTTTTTTTCCAGCATCTGCAGTTCCTTCTTAAATGCCATATTAAATGCTTCTATGCCCCTATTGCTCTTTTGACCTTGTCTAAAAGGTTTCTTTTCCCACACTGGAAGTGCTGTGTTGTTGAGACATCAGAGCCCACATTCCAAAGACGTGCAGGTTTGTAGATTGTGTCGGAAGGAACTGCAGATGCTGATTTACACTGAAGATAGACACTGAAGAAGGGTCTCAACCCGAAACGTCACCCATTCCTTATCACCAGAGATGCTGCCTGTCCCGCTGAGTTACTCCAGCATTTTGTGTCTATATCTTCAGGTTTGTAGGTTAATTGGCTTCTGTAAATTGTCTCTAGTGTGTAGGATAGAACTAGTGTATGGGTGATCGATGGTCAGCGTGGACTGAATGGGCTCTATGTACCAAAACTCTAAACTACCAAAAGGAGTTGCATTTTGTAATTGTAAATAGGACTGACTGCTTTTGACTCCAGGTTGCAATCTTTTACTTTTATGGATTATTAATGGGACTACTCACATTTCCCTGTTGATATTAAACCACTCTGGTACAGATGGGAAAAGGTTTCCCGTTTGGCAACAAAGGCATCTCCTCAGCAAGCTCATAAACAGACTGGAAACAGCTTTCAACGTTAACAAACATCACTGGAACACACACACACACACACACACACACACACACACACACACACACACACACACACACACACACACACACACATACATACACACACACACACACACACACACACACACATACATTTTGGTAACACACACACATCAGTTAAGTTTTATTGTCACGTGTACAGGAACAGTGGTACTGAGGTAGAGTGAAAAGCTAACCAGTCAGCAGAAAGACAATACAATCAAACCATTTACAGTGTATAGATAGATACATGATAAGGGAACAGCATTTAGCACAAGGTAAAGCCATCAAAGTCCAGTCAAGGATAGTCCGAGGGACATCAAAGAGGTAGATAGTAGTTCAAGATTCAAGATTTCAAATTTATTTTGTCACATACACCTTTCGGTGTAGTGAAATTCTTTTTGCCATGCAGCAAAGTTTACTTTGGAGATGCAGCGTGGAAACAGGTCCTTCAGCCCATTAAGTCCTCACCTGCATACTACTTCTATCCCACACACACTAGGGACAATTTACAGAAGCCAATTAACACAAATGATTGCACTATTTACGTTAAAGCTGTGACAGTTAGCAACAGTGGATGGAGTCTGTCGGTGAGTATGGAATTCTGCCTTGCTCAATAGGTGAAAATAACTACCAGGACCCTAGGCCCGGAAATGTTCTTGTATCCCAGGCCAGGTCCTCTTCCTCCTGCTTCGGTGCCCCCCCCCCCCCCCACCATGGGTCTAAACTCTCATAACTGCATAGTAGACCCCAATAAAGCCTTGCAACCCCCCCTCCCTCCCACCCCTCTGCCATGTTCTGAAGGGCTGATAAGTTCCACTACACTGTGTAGGAAGGAACTGCAGATGCTGGTTTACACCAAAGATAGAAAATAAAATGCTGGAGTAACATAGTGGGTCACGCAGCATCGCTGGAGTGAAAAGAATAGGTGACGTTTTGGGTCGAAGCGACTGATTTGCTCTGTACCTTTTCATACCTCTATCTTCAAGAGAGAATTACATTTAGCTCATAGGGCTGAAGGAATCAAGTGATATCAAGTCAAGTCAAGTTTATTCGTCACATACACATACGAGATGTGTAGTGAAATGAAAAGTGGCAATGCTCGCGGATTGTGCAAAAAAACTACGAAACAGAATTGAACAGAATCACATATTCACATATTACATATTTGTGGGTGGGAAAAAAAAGAAAAAAACAGCAATTTAAAAAAGACACCACTCAACAATAGTTTGGTACGGTAAGTTAGTCCCTGGTGAAATAGGAGTTTACAGTCCTAATGGCCTCTGGGAAGAAACTCATTCTCATCCTCTCCGTTTTCACAGTTGGCAACGGAGGCGTTTGCCTGACCGTAGCAGCTGGAACAGTCTGTTGCTGGGGTGGAAGGGGTCCCCCATGATCTTGTTGGCGGATATGGGGATAAAACGCAGGAACGGGGTACTGATATTGAATGGCAATGGCCTACTCCTGCACCTATGTTTCTATGTTTCCCTCTCCCCTGACTCTCAGTCTGAAGAAGGGTCTCGACCCGGAACGCCACCTATTCCCTTTCTCCAGAGATGCTGCCAGACCCGCTGAACGGCTCCAGCATGTTGCGCCACGTTCCACCACACTGTTAAAACTAGTCCTTCCAACTTCCTCCTTCCAGCCCAATAATGAATATACCTGGCAGTGACGCTGGGAAATTCAATCTACACGATGTAAGTGGCAGGAAAGCGCTGGCTTTGTTTTACAAGGATATTCATTTCTGTGCACTGTGCCGTGCCTCGGCTTCTGAATACATAGTATGCTGTTGACCTTTAGGAGGTGCACAGAGCCATGGCACTAATTCCTTCCCCCCTCACAATCTCGCAGAGCCGTTCCTTCACTCCGAGAGTCTCCCAGCGTATCTGAGCGCAATAAAAATAAAATTATTTGTTATCTAACCACTTTAAGCCGACTCCTTTATTTCCAATGAATTTGAGTTGTCCTTCCAACACTTGCTGCCACAGTGGGATTGCCCATTTTCATCTTGCTGAGCAGCCTCACTCATCTTAGAGCACAGCAGGAGATTTGTACAACCAGGTCCCAGAGTGTAAGTCCATGCTGAAATAAAGATTATTGCTATGTTGCAAAGCCAGGTTATTGTTGGATGGCTGCAGGCTTGTTGATTTGCTGCTAAATTCTCATTGTTCCCCCAGGTCTAGATCATACTCATATTACACGTTTTTTTTTTTCATTGACTGCAGCTTTTATCAACTGCTGCGACTGTGGACTTCATTTTTTTCTTTTAAACATTTCACACGGACTATTCACGGTTTTCTGGCTACCTGATATGCCAAGCACCTTGGACAACGTCGTTTTAATTCTGCAGACATCACGTTTATTTCCCAATGTGTTTCCACCCTTAGTTCAAGACTTCCCAGAGAAGGATCTGGGCTCTGCAAGTTGTATTACCTCAAATTTTATTTTGGTTTATTTTTTTTTTTATTTTTTTTTTATTTATTAGAAGTAAGTACAATACAGTGATACAAAAATTATGTTAATATAAAACATTCTCTGTACAATTTTTTTTTCTTTTTTTTTTATTACAGGGAAAAGTAAGAAGAAAAAAAGGAGAAATAAGTTGTAGAAAGTGAAGGATAGACTAGTGAGTGTGAGTGAAAGACAGATAAGGAAAATAGTGAAAAAGGAGAGCAGGAGATGAGCCACAAGGAGATGAGTTTTTTATGTTCTAAATCGTCTTTCACCCATACGTGAAACTTTTAATTTTCATGATACTATAACACCACATTAATCCAAGAAATCAATAAATGGTGACCAACTCATTAAGAATTGGTCTCATTTGTCTATTAGGAGGAGTCTCATTCCTTCCAAATGTGCTGTGTCCAACATATTACTGATCCACATTTTAAATGTTGGTATATTAGCATTTTCCCAAAATTTTGGTTTCTGAATCTAAGATATCTCAAGAGTGCAATGTTATTTTAGAAAAACCACATTCACCCTGTAAGAATAAGACAGCAAATGCTGCAAGTCTATTTTGATTAGAAGGCAATTGGCAGGCACCATTGGGGGCGGCACGGTGGCGCAGCGGTAGAGTTGCTGCCTCACAGCGCCAGAGACCCGGGTTCCATCCTGACCGCGGGTTTGTACGTTCTCCCCGTGACCCGCGTGGGTTTTCTCCGGTGTGCTCCGATTACCTCCCACATTCCAAAGACGTGCATGTTTGTGGGTTAATTGGCTTCTGTAAATTGTCCCCGCAGTGCAGGATCGAACTAGTATATGGGGTGATTGTTGGTTGGCGCAGACACGGTGGGCTGCAGGGCCTGTTTCCACACTGCATCTCTGAACTAAAATACTACGACAATTCATATGTAGTTAACATAAGTGAAGATAATGCATTGGGCATGACAGTGAAGATACGTTGAAGGTGAAAGAATAAAGGCCTCAATACCTGACAACAAAATTAATCATGCCTAGTTCACTAATATAATGTTTCGCTATTTTTAATAGGCATTGTATCTTTATGTAATATATAGCCATGTGATGTACCACTGATATTCTAGGGTATGATGCATGCATTTCATTATAGAGTCTGTGTCTTCACTGTGTGATACATGTGTCTGGACACTTTGAATTGTACTGCAGTCCCAAGCAGTTCCCAATGTTGATCTTGCTTGCCAGCCTATTTCCAGCCCTTGTGGATGGATTAGAATGAGTTACGAGGCTTGGACCATTTTTTTCTGCACCAGTCAGTGCTTTGGAAGAGTAAAGACTTTTGAAAATAGCACATTGGGGAAGAACAGCAACTGGCTGCAATGAATTCCCGCCAGGCTTTGAACACGACCGCAGCGCGCGGACATCCCTGTGACTCCCTGACTGGAGATAAGTCACAGTTGGAAAAACTCTGCAGGAACATTAACTCACAATTGACACAATTACCAACTATTTTGCAAATTGACTGTGGCGTGCTGGAATCAATATTGAAAGCTTTTGTGGGTGGATGGGGATGGGGGGTGTGTGGGGAACCCTTTTTTTTTTTTTTACTTTGCTGCCATCTAATATTAAAGGAGTTCAGGGCATTCCGACATAGTTTAGTTTAGTTTTAGAGATACAGCGTGGAAACAGGCCAACCGATGATCACCCGTAAAAAACAGTTCTACCCGACACGCTAAGGACAATTTAACAGAAGCCAATTGACTTACACACCTGCACGTCTTTGGAATTTTGGTTTAGCTCAGAGATACAGTGCGGAAACAGGCCCTTCGGCCCACCGCGTCCGTGCCGACCAGCGATCACCTGTATGCTAGTTCAGTCCTACATGCTAGGGACAATTTACAGAATTAACCTACAAACCTACAGGTTTTGGGAGTGTGGGAGGGAACCGGAGTATCTGGAGAAAACCCATGCAGGCAAAGAGAGACCGCACGAACTCTGTACAGACAGCACCCGTAGTCAGGATCGAACCCAGGTCTCTGGCGCTGTAAGTCTGGAAGCCTGCGACTCTACAGCCACGCCAATGTGCCGCCCTGACGTGCGTGTTAGGTCGGCACAGACTCACAGTGACGCTGAGTTAGTTGTGTGTGTGTTAGTCCCACGCCGCTGAACTAGGCTGCGATTCTTGCTCAGTGCTAATGAGATTCTGTATATATGGAAATGTTTCCTTTGGAACATAGATCTTTAAATAAGCTCCCCTCTGCTTTCCAGACAGGTCTGACCAGAGCTTTTTTTTTTTGCAGACAAAAAGGTGCCAGTATGCACCTTTAATAAACATACACACCACAAGGCTGGATAACAAAACACTGAAGGTCAGCATTTTAGAGGGTTCAATGGTTCAACGTTTCTTTATTGCCACGTGTGGGTTGCAGTGACATTCGTGTTACACAGCTTACAGATACACTAGTCGCTATATTTTACTGCCACTTAAAAAAAAAATCGGGGGCAGCATGGTGGCACAGCGGGTAGAGCTGCTGCCTCACAGCGCCAGAGGCCCGGGTTTGATCCTGACTACGGGTGCTGTCTGTATGGAAGTTTTACGTTCTCCATGTGACCGCGTGGGTTTTCTCGGGACGCCCCAGTTTCCTCCCACGTTTCAAAGACGTGCCAGTTTGTAGATTAATTGGCTTTGGTAAAATTGTAAATTGTCCCTCGTGTGTGTGTGGGATAGTGTTAGTGCATGGGGTGATCGCTGGCCCAGTGGGCCGAAGGGTCTGTTTCCATGCTGTATCTCTAAAGTCTAAAGTAACGTCTAAAGCGCTACGATGGCTAATTAATAATTACATCCTTGGACTTCATGTGGTCATTAGGATATTACCCAGGCAAAGTATATCAGTCTTGTCCTTCTCTTCACTCACAATTCCTACATTTTAAATGAATTGATTTGAGATTCCTTATCCACATTATGTACGCAGGAAGAGATCAAAGATTTCCACCAACAGATAGCACCATTTCCTTCCTAATTCTTATTGCCTTGGTTTCTGGTGGACGTTTCATTGAAGAGTCCAATGAGGCCAACATGACCAAAGATGTCCAAGAAGGAACTGCAGATGCTGGAAAATCGAAGGTACACAAAAATGCTGGAGAAACTCAGCAGGTGCAGCAGCATCTATGGAGCGAGGGAAATAGGCAACGTTTCGGGCCGAAACCCTTCTTCAGACTGATAGGGGGTGGCGGGGAGAAGGAAGGAAAAAGGAGGAGAAGGAGCCCGAGCGCTGAGGAAGGGGAGGAGACAGCAAGGGCTAACAAAATTGGGAGAATTCAATGTTCAAGCCCCCAGGATGCAGACTCCCCAAGCGGAATATGAGGTGCTGTTCCTCCAATTTCCGGTGTTGCTCACTCTGGCCATGGAGGAGACCCAGGACAGAGAGGTCGGACGGGGAATGGGAGGGGGAGTGGAAGTGCTGAGCCACCGGGAGGTCAGGTAGGTTCTTGCGGACCGAGCGGAGGTGTTCGGCGAAACGATCGCCCAACCAAAGATGCCCTGGTTGGACAGTCACTATTAATTGCCCTTATTATACTCGGACAGGAGGGGAATTGGGATAGAGTTTCGGGGAGAGAAATACATGGGGGAGAAATTCATAGATCATAAAACAGTACAGCGCAGGGACAGGCCCTTCGGCCCACATGATGCCAAGACTATCTCTTATCCTATCTATGTCTCTCATAATTATATGTACCTCTCAGAAAATGCGAGTGATGGGATTGGTCTGGGAATTGGCAAAGACTTAACACGATACATTACCACCTTGAGAAAAAATACAAAGACTTTGAAAAATAAACTTAAGAGGCGGCTAGCTGGCAACTTCTCGTAGAAGTTGTTTTACAGTTGTCAAAGATACACAGATCTTCTGCCTTTGATGGGATTCATGCACGTGAAAGGTGTTCAATAGTTTAATGATGGGTACCTAACCCTACAGTGACATACATTGAATATTGGAACTCTGGTGTGTCATGTTGAATCAGTCTTCTTCAGAACATTCAGTTATTGGATGCCCAAATCCAGTCGGATATTCCTGCATCTTCTCCACATTCCTGCATCTTCTCCATCTTTTGAACTGGACGAGAGGAAGCTGTAGCAGCTCAAAAGCAGAAAGTATGGGAGGCAATGAGAAGAAACACTCCCCTGAAGTGTTCTATCAGAATTGGCTGCGTAAGGTAAAACTCTAATCCCATTTAACTAGGGCCTACAATTAAGAATCACCACAAAGCTGGTAAACCATAGCTGCCCTCGAGACCAGTCATCAGGTAAAGATGGCAATGGATGCTGAAACTTTCACATTACGCTGCTGAACAAAATTGATTTTAAATGGCTTTTGCTGATCATATGGTATGGGATGTTAAACTTGCAGGTCCATTTGATTTACTGCAGTCCTTACATCTTCCCTTCTACTGCTGGAACATCTGCATGCGGCAGCAATATAAGAAATGCTTCTTTTTACCTCGTTCCCCTTGCTAAGCTAAAAAAATTATCCTCTTAAACACTTTGTCGTTTGGATCCTCAGGCAGTCAAAGGCAGAAGAAAGTGTTCGGGGTCTTGCTGATATTCAGTTGCTTTTTAGTTTAGAGATACAGCGCGGAAACAGGCACTTCGGACCCCCGAGTCCGCACCGACCAGCGATCCCCGCACACTGGCACTATTCTACACACACTAGGGACAATTTTACATTTGTACCAAGCCAATTAACATACTAACCTGTAGGTCTTTGGAGTGGGGAAGGAAACCGAAGATCTCGGAGAAAAAGCAGGCAGGTCACGGGGAGAACGTACAAACTCCGTACTGACAGCACCCGTAGTCAGGGTCGAACCCGGGTCTCTGGCGCTGTCAGCGCTGTAAGGCAGCAACTCCACCGCTGTGTCACCGTGCCACCCCAAACAGTTGCTGTTGGGAATAATGTGACGTGAGATCAAATCAATGAGTCCCACAGAAAAAGCTGAACCTGATTTGTGCTTCACATTAAGTCTTCAAGAGGAATCTTCTTTTTTTTCTTCTTCTTCTTGCGTATGGCGTGCACAGCCTAAAGTTGTAAGACAACTTGTCCTGTTTGATCTTCTGTTTGTGCATGCCAGGTTGATTGCATTCGTCGAAACAGGGTGGACCACGTGAAGGTTGCAATCTCCCACCCCCATGAGGAATCATTTTTGGAAGATTAGTAATGGAACCATGTTTATTTTCTCAACTGCCAACTTTAAAACACTGTCAATAATCTTTTGAAGTCATAAGGTATTTGTGCCATAAAGGTCTCAAGTATTTTAGATTAGTTTAGTTAGCTTATCGTCACGTGTACCGAGGTACAGTGAAAAACTTTTGTTGCTTGCTAACCAGTCAGCAGAAAGACTACACGTGTTTACAATCAAACTGATCACAGTGTGGATACAGGATAAAGGGGATAAGTTTAGAGGAAGATATAGTCCAGTAAAGTCTGATTAAAGATAGTCTGAGGGTCTCCAATGAGGTAGATGGTAGATCAGGAGTGCTCTGCAGTTGGTGAGGGGATGGATTCGTTGCCGGATAACAGCTGGGAAGAAACTGTCCCTGAATCTGGATGTGCGTGTTTTCGCACTTCTGTACCTCTTGCCTGACGGAGGAGATCAAACTGTTGGCTCTTAAAGGAAAAGTTGAACTTAGTTTGGGCTAAAATTAAGTCTTCATTAGGAATCATTGTAAAAGATTAGTAATGGAACTATATTATTTTTGTTCTGTATTATTGCCTATTCTATATTCTTTATTGGTCTATATTATCATCATCATGTTCCACACAGATATTGTGGGCTGAAGGGACTGTTCCTCTGTTGGTACTATTCTATGTTCTATGTTCTACATCGAAGGAAGCCAATGAACCCAAGAGAAACTGATGCACACACATCTCTCCCGGTTTCCAAACATTTTAATTCTTCTTCCCATTCCCACACTGACCTCAATGAAACATACAGAAAAGTGAAAGGCCTGGATAGAGTGGATGTGGAGAGGATGTTTCCACTAGTGGGAGAGTCTAGGACTACAGGCAATAGCCTCAGAATTAGATGTTCTTTTAGGAAGGAGATGAAGAGATTTTTTTTAGTTAGGGCGTGGTGAATCTGTGGAATTATTTTCCACAGAAGGATGTGGAGGCCAAGTCAATGGGTATTTTTAAAGCAGAGAATAGATGGATTCTTGATAAGTATGGGTGTGAGTTATGGGGAGAAGGCAGGAGAATGGGGTTAAGACCCGAAACGTCACCCATTCCTTCTCTCCAGAGATGGTGCCTCACCCGCTGAATTACTCCAGCATTTTGTGTCTACCTTCAAATGGACACTGTGTTTGGTTCTGGGCTGTTCCGACAAGCACCAGGCTAAATGAATGCTTTCCTGGTGTTATCCTCTTTAAAGACCGTTGCATTTATGGCAGGAAAACAGGATTAATTTGAAGTTGCCAGAGGGCAAAACATAACCCTGCTTGAAGTACATGTGACATGGTCAGCACTGGCAATCCATGCAAAGCTCACTTTGAATGTCCTGACCTCAGAATATTTCTCTCCACAGGTTAAGCCAATCTCCAACAACAGATTGAATTCATTCTCACACCTCTACAAACTGAAGCCCATTCCTGGTGACATATGACAAATACAGGTCACCTCACTTAGGAACACGGCAGATAAGAGCCAGGTCCATTTAGCAGCAAATTTGATCCATGAGTGGATTTATATTGTGGCTACGTTAATTCCTTTGCCGGTAACCTCCTGTTAAAAGCAAGCAGTTTCACTTATAAACATGTTTCTTTATCACTTCACTAAAACAAGTGACCTTGCCCCCCCCTTTTCCCTGCCCCGCACACCATTAATCAGCCATTAATGACCCAGCCACATAAAAAGCCACAAAATATATTAATTACTTATTCTTAAAAGGCACGGAGAAGCTATTGTGTTATCTTAAATCTTCTTTGCAGACACTCGACCAGCCTTTTTTCAACGATATGTCTGTTGCCTCATGCATTTGTCTCGCCTCTCCGAAAAATAAATGCACAGCTGCATTTTCACAGGTTAAAAGCAAATAACTTCAAGTTCAGTTTCGCTGCCGACCGACTCAAGGAAAGCCAAGAGATGCTGAAAGTGGAAATTAGCAGCTGAAACAATTTTGGAAGCAAGTACTGTGCGGCACGGTGGCACAGCGGTAGAGTTGCTGCCAGGGACCCGGGTTCGATCCTGACTATGGGTGCTGTCTATACGGACTTTGTACGTTCTCCCCGTGACCTGCGTGGGATTTCACCGGGTGCTCCGGTTTCCTCCCACACACCAAAGACGTACAGGTTTGTAGGTTAACTGGCATCGATAAAAATTGTAAATTGTTCCTGGTGTATAGGATAGTGTTAGAGTGCAGGGATCGTTGGTTGGTGCTGAATCGATAGGCCGAAGGGCCTCTATTTGTGCTGTATCTCTAAAACTACACAAAACTAAACTTAAGTATTGTCATTAGAATTCAATATTGGGGATGATCAGCCATGATTGCATTGAATGGCGGTGCTGGCTTGAAGGGCTGAATCATCAAGCGATCATGGCTGATCGTCCCCAATCAATAACCCGTGCCTGCCTTCTCCCCATATCCCTTGATTCCACTAGCCCCCTAGAGCTCTATCTAACTCTCTCTTAAATCCATCCAGTGATTTGGCCTCCACTGCCCTCTGTGGCAGGGAATTCCACAAATTCCACACTCGCTTGGAATTTGAAAATGGTCCACAATGATGCTGAACTTGAGAGAGGCCCCTTTCTACCCAATAGGATACGTCCTCATGTGATAATTCTGTCCACAAACCAACGTCTGTTACGGTAGTTCTATGTTTGGCATCATCTATATCTGAGTCTGGAATACTTTAGTCTTGGCCTACCTTACCAGTTGTGAGCTGGAAATTCTGACTATCCACATTATTTTCTTGTCGCTCTTTAGCCTCTCCATGTCCATTAAGTGACTCCTGAATTAGTTCTATATTTTCATTTTGAGCCGGCATCATGGCTGCTTCCTCATATTCAGCTTGCTGTTCCACGTCCTGCTTCGCTGTTTCTGTTACAGGGAGGTTTTCTTCTGGTTGAATGCTAGTAGTTGGCTGGATAGCTCCACCACACTGATTTCCTTGTGTTAGTATCTGCTTCACCGCTGGCACTTGTTGCCTCTGTTGGTGGCTGATCCAAGAAAGCAGTGATTGGTCTTAACTTCTTTACCATATTATTTTCAAGTCTCTTTCTCTTGTGCTTGCTAGCACCGCTTTCAAATCTTTTACTCATACTCAGATTAGAATCTGAAAATAAAAAGTAAAATTAATCTTCAACAGTTATTAGAAAGGAAACATGAAGGGGTGTTCTCACCAAATGGGGTCCACTTGACTGAAGAAAAAAAAATTCTGTATAATAGTTGGGAAATATTTCTTAAAGAATTGTTCCTTATTGACAATTATATTGCAAAATCTGAATCAAATCTGAATCAAATCTGCTTCCAAAAACCGTTTACAAAACGAGTATGTTTTTTAAACGTTAAAACAAATAGTAAATACCCAACAAAAAATTAATATTCATCAAATCAGTTAAATTCATCTAATCAATTAAATTAATCTAAATTCAATTATTAGATCTAAACATCTATCAATTTCTTAAGAAAAGGATAACATTTTTAAATAGCCAAAGTATCCAAATAACAAATACCAAACTGATCCCATTCACACAAGAATTCACTATATAACATGATTTTTAAATCCCACTTTGTCATGAATTCAAATGCCAAATGGAAGGAATTTAATGTTTAATTCCCATAAATTAATCCAGAAACATCCACTCTCAAGATAATTAAATCATTATTTTTTGCACAATACATCTGACTAAAACTGTAGTGGATATTTAATATGAAAATATTGATCATGGATAGACAATAACACAACATATAGATCATTTAGATGTTCTTATGACATGATTGTGCAAAAAAAAAAAGAATTTGATTATCTTGAGAGTGGATGTTTCTGGATTGTTGTCGATTGGAATGTGGCCGCTGCCATGATTTAAGCCTCGATATCGGCAGGCAAGGCACGGCCGATTCGTATCGGGGCCTAAATAACAAAGGACAAAGGACATTGGTGCAGTGAAATTTGAGTTGCCATTGTAGCCCACAAATAAAATAAACACAACATTATAGAATTTAACATGAAACATAAAAAAACTTCTCCCCACAGCGGGATCAAGTTTCCCACTGTGAGGGAAGGCACCAAAGTTCAGTCCACTTCCTCCATGTTCATCCGTGGTCGGGGCCTATTGAAGCTTCCGCAGTCGCCGCCATGGCGGCCCGATGGTTCCGAAACGGCCGCTTTCTACCAGAGACCGCGGCTCCCGAAGTCCACAGGCCGCGCTGGACGGAGCTCCAACACTGCCGATCTCGGCGAGAGATCCCAGGCTCCACGGTGTTTAAAGTCAGCGCTGCCCGCGGCTGGAAGGTCCGCAACCACAGCCCCACGATGTTAAAATCGGCACTCCGGAGCTCCACACAGCGACCCGGGTAAGGCATCGCCCCGCTCCGTGATGGTACCTCAGTGCTGAAGCTGCAGCTCGAAGCTCTGGCCGGTCCCGGCAGGAAAGGCGGCGCCAATCCGAATGGTAGGCCGCGAGGAGGGGGCGAAGATGCGGCTTTGAGGAAGGATGCATCCTCGCCCAGGTAGGGACTGGGAAATACGGTTTCCCCCTTCCCCCCCCCCCCCCCCCCCCCCCCCCCCCCCCCACATAAAAAGACTAAAAAGACTACAAGGCCTCCAGAACAAAACTTTTTAACAAACTAAATTTTTTTAAAGGGTGAAGAACGACAGATGCAGGCGCGGCTGCCACCACCACTCGACATTTTCCACATCAGCAGATTAAAATGAAGTCACAGCAAAATGCAAGAAAAAAGACATACTTAAATAAAAGACATACGTTTTGTTTTGTCCTGCACTTGCGATCCGTGATGTTGTAGGCGTTGAAGGCGTTTTTAGTCGCGTTTAACTTAAATCCAGCAGAAACGGGAGCTCAATCATAGAACGGATTTTCTTCATCAGGTAGTATCTTTAAGTAGCAGTCCGAGCAAATTCCTCTCCAACAACGAATACAAACCTCACCTGTATTTTAATCCCCCCCCTCCCACCCCCCATCAAAGCCTCCGGAATCGCAAGCACAGCGCCACTGATGGTAGGTTTTGTAACAACGCCACTATGTCAAAAATATTATACACCTTGGCGGAGCGATGCCGAGGCCCCCTAGTTCTCGAGGCCCTAGCCTTCAGCCTATGAAGCCTATACGTAAATCCGGCTCTGTTCCTCCCCCTTCACCCTATTTCCTATCCCTCCCCTCTTTTCCTCATTTCCTCTCCCTCTCCCTCTCCCTCCCTTTCCTTCTCTCCCTCTCCCTCTCTCCCTCTCCCCCTCTCCTCCCCCTCAACCTCCTTTCCTCTCCCTTTCCCTCTCCCTCCCTCTCCCTCACTCCCTCTCCCTCTCTCATCCTTTCCCTCCCTTCCTCTCCCTCTCTCTCTCCCCCTCAACCTCCTTTCCTCTCCCTTTCCCTCTCCCTCCCTTCCTCTCCTTTTCCCTCTCTCCCTCTCTCCCTCTCTCCCTCACTCCCTCTCTGCCTCTCTCCCTCTCATCCTTTCCCTCCCTTCCTCTCCCTCTCTCCCTCTCTCTCTCCCCCTCAACCTCCTTTCCTCTCCCTTTCCCTCTCCCTCCCTTCCTCTCCTTTCCCTCTCTCCCTCTCTCTCTCTCTCTCTCTCTCTCTCTCTCTCTCCTTCCCTCCCTCTCTCCCTCTTTCTCCCTCTCTCCCTCTCTTCCCCTCTCCCTCTCTCTCCCTCTCTCTCTCCCTCTCCCTCTCCCTCTCCCTCTCCCTCTCCCTCTCTCTCCCTCTCTCTCCCATCCTCTGGCTACTTTAAGCTGCCCGCCTCCCAATTGTCTATTCCACCCACTTATATAAATTAGGCCATGAAGCTGCAAGGCAACAACCTGAGTTAAACACAAAACAAATATCTTTTGCATTAAACAATGTTGTCAAACAGAATCTCCCCCAAATTAACATGAGCAATGTTTCAGGAGATGGGCTCATATTAATAAAGGCCTGGATCATGAAGGGCTTCTCTCTAGAGGGGAGATTTTAAAGGAACACCGTTAATGTGCTTCATTAACATACCGCAGGTGTGAATGCATTTTGAATTCTGTTCAACTTTTCTGCTCCTTTTTGACGAGTTGAATTGTAGGGTGGGGGGGATTTGGAATGTGAAAGTACTGATGCAAAAAAATTCCGTACACTTTCTCGCCCGTTTATTCACCAGAGTCGTCTACATAATTAGGGCAACTTGCATTTTCTTTCATTGTTAATAAAACTTAATGCTTGCACATTATTAGCCACATAAAAAGGAATCGTGCTTAAGGATAGGACAATAGCACAGAGTTTACATCTTATAAACTGTACTTCATTCGGAAGGGTAAGTTGGACATGTTTTTTTTATTCATAATGCTTGAAATTTGAGATTCTAATTCAAAGACCATTTCCCGATGCTGTTAGGCTAGAAGCATAGCTGCTTTTCTTTTCACATGTTTGGGTCGCAAAAAATATATATGAATTTCTGATCTGAATATTCATTCACAGATGTTGGAGAATATTCGCAGGCAAGTTCACTGCCATTTGCCGAGTCCACTCTGTTGACTGGTTTTTCTAGAGGGAGGTGATTTTTTTTTCAGCGTGTACCTGTATGGAACCGCCAAGGGGATATGTCCAGATTAAAATGGGTCAAAAAAAAGTGGTTTAATAATTCTATTAATACTGGGGAAAACATGCGGTCCGCTCGGAATAACATTATGTTGGAACATTACTTTTAAAATTCTCCGGACTGATGTATACCAGAAGCATATTACTAAAATCTTTCATGTGCTGTCTGCTTCTTTTATCCAGCTCACTGGCACTCTGTCCTTATCCCCCTGAGTGTCCTTTTGTTTATTGTCTTTTGTTGTTGTGTGCATAACTCAGAGACCACGCAATCAGTTTTAGAGGAGGAAGTCCAATATCACAAGGTATACAGATTATGGAGAGGGGAAGAAAAAAAAACCCTCTTATCAAATGAAGAATAGTGGCAAGGGGTCAGGTGCAGAAACAAGAACATAGCACTTCTGAAGGTCAGGGACCTTGTATGGAGGTTCTTGTTATGTCTGACCTTCACATTCTCATCATCACTACCCCTGACAACTTAATAATGTTGAGGTACAGGATTCATTTTTCCCGTCGGAGTACTGGTGCCGACCGCCCATTCCTGATTATTTCCCTGCACTCCCAGCTGCCCTTTACAGGCCAACCATAGCTCCATCAATCTTGCTTTTCTCACCCTGCCCCGCTCTCAGCCTCACACTCGGCCGATAGATTTTACTCTCTCTCTCTCTTTTTTTTCCCTTTCCGCGCAAAGCAGCTGTCTGTATTTGCCAAGAAAATGGCCTCCCACTGTCTGAGCATCACGCTGAGATTAGCTGGTTCAGGAGCGTGGCTTACGGCAGCCTGTTATCTGTCTGACTTCCGCGATGCACTACGTCGGCAGGGCTAAAACCGCGTGGAATTTGATCTGCCGAGCTGGTGGGCACCGTCAAGATTGAACGGGGTGGGGGAGAGAGGGGAGTGGGGGTGGGGGGAAGGTGGGGGAGAGAGAGGGGAGAGGGGGAGGGGGAGAGGGGGGAGAGGGGGGAAATGGAAGGGGAGAGTGAGGAGAGGGGGAAGAAGGGAGGGAGGAGAGGGGGGTGGTGTAGAGAGGTGGGAGAGGGCAGTGAAGGAGGAGAGGAGAGAGGGGGAGATGGGGGAGAGGGAGGGGGGAAGCAGAGAAGGGCAAAAGACACAGGAAAGAACATTTTGAGGGGCATGACAAGAGAGGGAGTGCAAACGGGAAAATGAAGAGTGTAAATTTGATGCCAGTGGATGTAAAGATCGAGAAACAAAGACTAAGAAAAATTGGGAATACGTGGTTGTTAAGCAAATGCTGGGAGGGAAGTTAGTTAAAATGGGATGAGACAGATTCGCAGAGTGGATGATCTTTTGCACTTAGCAGGACTTGTGCTCTCGCATGTTGCTCGCTGAACGAGCGCAATTTGTTACAAAGGTTGCCGATGTCACGAGAGAGGATAATGTGACTGGCACGCACCATCCCGATTACCCCCGCCACCCCCCCGCCCTCCTTCACCCTCCCCCCCACACACCTTCCTCCCAATTAAGTCACTTTCGGCTAATAAGATGATGCTCACCCTTTAGACACAGCTTGACTGTTCCAGCCCACCCACTATATTATTCAACACAACATCAGCCAGCTTAAAAATTAACCATATGGCACTGCTTGTAGTTGGTTGATTTAGGTCCAAACCAGGACATGATCTAATGGATGTGTCTGCAATAGGGCTTGTACCCATGACACAGGAGGCACGCAGCATTTTGTTCACAAGAACAGATTTAACCAGGGAGCCAAACTGGATTTACGGACAGATATAACATTTCACTGGATTTTATTTCATTTAAAATTGAATTTTAATATTCTAAATCCAGAAAAATAAGTCTTAAAATCTATGGGGCCAGAATGTTCTGTGTGATTAACAATGGGTTTATCGTGCTCCGTTAGTACGTTCATTTGTCACGAAGCTTCACCGTAGTAAAGACTCCCTGGTTTTACAGTAGTTAGTGATAGTTAGTTAGATAATGATCCAATAACTTGATCTAACAAACCCAAGACATCCGTTACAATCCTAATTCTTCAGCTGTAGAATTCCAACTCAGTTAGTTCGGTACTTAAGGGCGGCACGGTGGTGCGGCGGTAGAGCTGCTGCCTTAAAGCCCCAGAAACGCGGGTTCGATCCTGACTACGGGTGCTGTCTGTACGGAGTTTGTACGTTCTCCCCGTGACCGCGTGGTTTTTCTCCGGGTGCTCCGGTTTCCTCCCTCACTCCAAAGACGTGCTGGTTTGTAGGTTTAATGGCCTCTGTAAATTGTCCCTCATGTGTGTGTAGGATAGATCGCTGGTTGGCCCGGACTCGGTGGACCGAAGGGCCTGTTTCCACACTGTATCTCTGATGTAAAGCGTAAAGTATTTGAAGCGGAGATGAATACATATTTGATTGATGGAATAAGAGAGGAGTCTGGAGAAAGGTCTGAGAAATCGAGTTAGGCCCAACATGGACCATCCATGGTTATATTAAACGGTCGGGAGGAGGCCATGGACAACATCAACTGGCCAGGCCGACCCTTGCATCTTTGACCCAGTGCCGTCGCCAGGCCAACAGGTCTTTGTGGCCAAGTTAAGACTCAAATATTTTGTTTTGGTTTGGGAGTTGAAGGGAAGGTTGTTGGCTGCAACCTTCCATCCATTGATAAACTGTACACTGCAAGGGCCAGGAAGCGAGTGGGCAAGATCATCTCTGACCCATCTCACCCTGGCCACAAAAGCTTTGAATCACTGCCCTCTGGAAGGCGACTCCGGACTGTCAAAGCTGCTACAGCCAGACATAAAAACAGTTTTTATCCACGAGTAGTTGCTCTACTCCACAGCCAAAAATCTGTAGCCTCCCTTTGATCTGGTATTTTGTTGGTTCACATGCGTGATCAATGGTGTTTTATCATTAATGTTTTATTATTATTAATGTTTAGTGTTTTCCGAGTCATTCGTAACTGTCACTGTATGTCATGTTGTTACTTGTGGGCGGAGCACCAAGACAAATTCCTTGTATGTGAATACTTGGCCAATAAACTTACTTACTTACGTATTTACTTAAAAACAGGATGGTGCCTAAAGCATGGCGACTCTTGTGTACTGACTCAGGGTAGTCTACTATCTTACATAAAGTCATAAGGTCAGATGTGATAGGAGTAGAATTCAGCCATTCGGTCCATCAAGTCTACTTGTTCGGGGAGTCCAGAACCAGGGGCCATAGTTTAAGAATAAGGAGTAGGCCATTAAGAACGGAGATGAGGAAAAATGTTTTCACCCAGTTGTGAATCTGTGGAATTCTCTGCCTCAGAAGGCAGTGGAGGCCAATTCACTGGATGCTTTCAAGAGAGAGTTAGATAGAGCACTTAAAGATAGCGGAGTCAGGGGATATGGTGAGAAGGCAGGAATGGGATCGTGAATGCGGATGATCAGCCATGATCATTTGTTTGTCTTTTTGCACAAAGTCCGCGAGCATTGCCACTTTTCATTTCACTGCACATCTCGTATGTGTATGTGACGAATAAACTTGACTTGACTTGACTTGATCACTGTGAATGGCGGTGCTGGCTCGAAGGGCCGAATGGCCTACTCCTGCACCTATTGTCTATTGTCTATTGTATTGTCTATTGTCATGTTGTATTTTATGCAAGATTCCAGCATCTGTAGTTTCTTGTGTTTCCACAATAACATCACCTTGGTTTGGCCACCAGCGTAAGGTTATGGATGGACAGATAGGCACAAAGTGCTGGAGTAACTCAGCGGGTCATGCAGCATCTCTGGAGAAAAGGAATAGGTGACGTTTTGGGTTGAGACCCTTCTTCTACACTAGTTCTATGTTATCCTAGTTAGGGTCTCGACCTGAAACGTCACCCTATTGTCTATTATCTATTGTGGAATAATGAAATTCTTACTTGCAGTAGCAGAACAGAATATGTTTGCAAGTGTTTGTTCAAAGAACATTTTTTTTGAAATCCACGCTATTAAAATGCTTGTAATCACGTAACCAAACATGTCTTTAGTGGACCGTCAATATAAATGTGTCGGAGTTAGTGGCGGCACGGTGGCGCTGCAGTAGAGTTGCTGCCTTACAGCGCCAGAGACACGGGTTCGATCTTGACGACAGATGCTGTCTGTATGGAGTTTGCACGTTCTCTCTTGTGTGGCTTTGCTCGGAGATCTCCGGGTTTCCTCCCACACTCCAAAGGCATACAGGTTAGTAGGTTGATTTGATTGGCTTGGTGTCAATGTGAATTGTCCCTAGTGTTAGTAGGATAGCATTAGTGTGCAGGGATCGCTGGTCGGCGAAGACTCAGTGGGCCGAAGGGCCTGTTTCCGCACTTTATACATCAACCAAACCAAACAAAAAATATTACACCAGTGTTTTGCAAGGTTATATTATTGTAAGTGAAATGGTTAGACATAATTTCATATTTGTGCACATTAACAGCAAGGAAGGTCTGAAATGTATTAACATGATAGAATTATTGTTCTGTTTGCACCTATTTCATGTCAGAATGTTTGAAGGTCCCTTGATATCTATTCTGGCTTGATTGAGCCAGGCTTTCCCTGTTAGGGGCCATTGATTTATAGTAAACATATTGGCAGATTGATCAAACACACTGGGATTTACTGCCATGTCTGCCAGAGATGTTTCAGAAGTGGGCTTGTTTTATGACCAAACCTCCACCTGGTCTATTTTAAATTAGTTTAGTTCAGTTTAGAGATAAAAGCACCGAAATGTGCCCTTCGGCCCACCGAGTCCGCGCCGACCAGCGATCCCCGCACACTAATGGGCTTGTCCCACTGTTCCAGTTAATTCAAGAGTTCTCCCGAGTTTCCCTGATTCCAACTCGGAGATTTACGGTAATGGCCGCTCGTAGGTACTCGGGGCTCTCGTGGACATTTTTGAAAAAACGTTGAAAAATGGTGGGGTAACACGTTGAAAAATCTTCACGAGTCTTCCCGAGCTTACCGTGTCTCCCGAGTACCTGTGCTGGAAGGATGTAGGACCTTTCTAGCTGGTCCATGCTAATATTTTAAGCATCACCCACTTACCAAATGTGGTCTACATAAGTATACAGCATTGCAATTTGAGTCGGTAGTGGGGAAGGCAAATGCGATGTGAGCGTTCATTCCGGGAGGACTAGAACATAAAAGCAAGGATGTAATGTTGAGATTTTACATGGCTCTGGTGAGACCACGTTTGGAATACTGCGATAGAAGGATGAGAGGGCATCTCATTGAAACTTATAAGATTGTTAAGGGCTTGGACACGCTAGAGGCAGGAAACATGTTCCCGATGTTGGGGGAGTCCAGAACCAGGGGCCACAGTTTAAGAATAAGGAGTAAGCCATCTAGAACAGAGACGAGGAAACACTTTTTCTCACAGAGAGTGGTGAGTCTGTGGAATTCTCTGCCTCAGAGGGCGGTGGAGGCCGGTTCTCTGGATTCTTTCAAGAGAGAGCAAGATAGGGCTCTTAAAAATAGCGGAGTCAGGGGATATGGGGAGAAGGCAGGAACGGGGTACTGATTGGGGATGATCAGCCATGATCACATTGAATGGCGGTGCTGGCTCGAAGGGCCGAATGGCCTACTCCTGCACCTATTGTCTATTGTCTATCAGTTTTGGACCCCGTAACTGAGGAGGGATGTGCTGGCGTTGGAGAGGGTCCAGAGGAGGTTTACTAGAATGATCCCAGGGATGAGTGGGGTAACATATAAAGAGTGTTTGAAGGCTCTAGGCCTCGCTGGAGTTTAGAAGGATGAGGGGAGCCGAGATACAATGGTTGTGGAGAAGATGTTTCCGCTAGGACTAGAGGGCACAGCCTCAGAATAAAAGGACATACCGTGATAATGGAGATGAAGAGGAAATTCATGATCCAGAGGGCGGTGAATCTGTGGAATTCATTGCCATGGTCGAAGGTGGAGGCCAAGTTATTTGGCCACTTTAAAAATGGAGTTTGATAGGTGCTTGGTAAGGACATAAAAGGTTGCAAGGAGGCAGGAGAATGGGGTTGAGGGAGAAAAATAGATCTGCCATGATTGAATGGCAGAGCAGACTCAATGGGCCGAATGGCCTAATTCTGCCTGTTATATAATGTCATAGTCTTAAGGTCATTGAAGCCAAAAGGTCTCAGTCTTCAAAATCATCACCAAATTGATTGCCATGGATCTGTGTATTGGCCACTATCACTGATGAAATCGATAGCCTTCAAAGGTCATAGAGTCATAGAAAGTAGTGGGTTAGATTTAAACATCCTGCTTCCTCCATTCCTCATGCTAACATGGATCTATAATTATGTTTGAGCATGAGTTACAGAAATTCCTGGTTGTAAATCAGTATTTTATGGTCGATTCGATCAACATGCATCCTGTGGATGTCCCACAAGATGTTCTTGGACTGAATGTATAATCCATTCATTTCACTCTCGGTCAGATATTATAACTAATTAGATGCTAAACATAGTGAGTTGTCACTCTACAATTATATGAAGCATGGTTATACAACACAACACCAATAATATGATAGGTCAAAATCTGCATGGATTTGTGAAAGGGAGATCTTGCCTGACAAACCTCATGGAATTCTTTGAGGAAGTAAATTGCTGGAAAGCCAAATGAGAGTCAATGGATGTTGTTTACCTGGATTTTCAGAAGGTCTGAATAGTGTTTGACGGAACTGGGCTTGTACTCACTGGAGTTTAGAAGGATGAGAGGGGACCTCATTGAAACCTACCGAATAGTGAAAGGCCTGGATAGAGTGGATGTGGAGAGGATGTTTCCACTAGGGGGAGAGTCTAGGAGGAGAAGCCACAGCCTCAGAATGAAAGGACGTACCTTTAGAAAGGAGATGAGGAGGAATTTCTTTAGTCAGAGGGTGGTGAATCTGTGGAAATCCTTGCCACAGAAGGCTATGGGGGCCAAGACAATGGATATATTTAAGGCGGAGGTAGATAGATTAGTACGGGTGTCAGGGGTTATGGGGAGAAGGTTGGAAAATGGGGTTGAGAGGGAGAGATAGGTCAGCTGTGATTGAATGGCGGAGCAGACTTGATGAGCTAAATGGCCTAATTCTGCTCCTGTGTCTTATAGTCTTATGGTGCAGGTCAACGATGGATAGATCACACCACAGGTTAGATGGTAAATTAAAATGGAAGACAACCAGTAGCTCAAGTTGATTGATACGCAATCGACTGACTACCACGATGCCCGGGGAGGTTTAACATGCTCTATTAGAACATGTGAAAATGCACTTAAATGGAATATAGAAACAAAAACTGTACAAAATAATAGCAGCAACTAACTCCCAGTTCCACAACTATCCATATACTGATGGGGAATGATGAGGCAGGATATGAAAAATAACTACACATGCATAAAGAAACACAAGGCAAGAAGGAAAATGAAAATAATGTTATTGATTTACTATTAAATCAATAGAGATATTTCAAAGGAAATATTATTTCAGCTCGGTCAAATGCAGGTGAATTGGCTGTAATCTACAGGTAACCAAAATCTCAGGTGTGACTGACAACAATAACATTGTGGCCATTGGAAGTAGCACATGCAATGTCATGTTCATAAGTTATAGGAACAGAATTAGGCCCTTTGGCCCCTCAAGTCAACTCCGCCATTGAATCATGGCTGTTCTATCCCTCTGAACTCGATGACTCGATGATTCATATCCTGTGCTTACTTTGCAGGACGTACAGTATGTATGAAAGGAATGTCACCCAACTTAAACCAAAACTACAGTATAAGTTTTGTAATTGTTTTTTTGTGTCCAGCCTGAGTGGGTAGTTATTTTCCCACACCATGAGCATGTGGAAGGGAAGTAAGTTCATTGGTTCTAGGAGCAGAATTAGGCCATTCAGCCCATCAAGTCTACAACATTCAATCATGGCTGATCCATCATTCTCTCTCTGTTGTCGTCGACAGGGTCGTAGCTTGTTGCCGTATGTTGTCGCCTGTGTTGTCGTAGGTTGTCGGTAGCTTGCCGTAGCTTGACGTGGACTAGGTGGTAGGTTGGTGTAGCTTGTCGTAGACATTGTCGTAGGGGGGGTCCATTCGCCGGTGTTTCGGTGACCAGCTACAACTCTGACAGTCACCGGCAGTCACCGAAAAAAATTGCCTAAGTGGGACAGGCCCTTGAGTTGTCACTGTTGAAGTTTAACTCAGATCCAAACAGATCACAGGCACACTCCTCTGACCCAGTCATCCGTCAGTTTTACATCAGCGCACTTCAACTAGAAACCATTGTGATTTGTCTGAGATATTTTGAAGTAAGGTTGCTGGTACACAGAGTCATAGAGCATGGAAACAGGCCCTTCGACCCAACTGCACACACCAACCACCATGTCCCATCTACTAGATTCTTGATTCCGCGACTCTGGGCATGAGACTCTGCGCATCTACCTGATCTATTCCTTGCATGATTTAGTACACTTCTATAAGATCACCCCTCATTCTCAAAGGAGCCTTAACCATCTTAGTGAAGTGCTCTGATGTTGTAAAACATGGTGGCCAAAGCTGAATACACTGTTCTAAATGTGGCCTCACCAACGTGTTATACAATTGCAACATGACCCGCCAATTTCTATACTGATGAAGGCCAATGTGCCAAAATTGTTGTGGCAAATACGATCAAACAGTAATAGAGCTGGGATATTGATATTTGTAGGGGCTGGTGATAATGAAGGATGGATATTGAACAGAGATAATGTGCGATAAGTGTCATGATGCCATCGTTGCCAAAGACCTTACTGTGACATAATTACAATCCATGCAAATTGCAACTTTATGATACAAATAAGATTGTTATAATTTGTGATTACACAAACAAGATCGGCCTTATTTTTATGGCAATGATGCTCTTTACATATATAAGGAATTACAATCGCATGCCTGGGGACATAATCTTTGGTTTGCATGCTCCATTAAAACTTCCATTATTTATTTTGTTTGCTATCATTCACAAATGTATTAGAAGTGCGTTTTAATTTCATATAAAGACAAACCTCCGTGACCAAACCTGTTAGAAATATTGCAGTCTATTCCTTTCATTACATGAAATACAATTCCTTCAAGATTCAGGTTGGGACATGTGTATTAATATTAGTTTGCATAATTGTAATCGTGGACTCAATATGTTTATAGTTTACTTGCAATCTGATGGAGAATTGGAGAAATTATAATTATGTGAGTAATATAATTATTCCCCAATGAGAGGAATAGATCGGGTAGATGCACAGAGTCTCTTGCCCAGAATAGTGGAATCGAGAACCAGAGGGTATAGGTTTAAGATGAGGGGGGAAAGATTTAATAGGTACCTGCAGGGTAACTTTATTATATACAAAGGGTGATGGGTGTATGGAATGAGCTGCCAGAGGAGGTAGTTGATGCAGGTATTATCAAAACATTTAAGGAACATTAAGACAGGTACAGGTCTAAATGTCTAAACAGTACTGGTGTCAGGGGTTATGGGGAGAAGGCAGGACAATGGGGTTAGAAGGGAGAGATATATCAGCCATGATTGAATGGCGGAGTAGCCTTGATGGGCTGAATGGCCTAATTCTGCTCCTATCACTTATGACCTTATGATCCACATGGATAGGATAGGTTTGGAGGGATTATGGGCCAGACACAGGCAGGTGGAACGAGTGTAGACGGGACATGTTTGTTGGTTTGGCCAAGTTGGGCTGATAGGCCTGTTTCCACGCTGTGAAAAAAAGAGAGAGAAGGAATAGGTGACGTTTCGAGTTGAGACCCTAAAGCCCTTATCCCACTTTGGCGATTTTTTCGGCGATTAGGCTGTTGCAACATGGTCGCGGGGTGACGCCTGCATGGTCGTGAGTCGTCTCCGCAAGTCGCCGAAAGAGTCGTAACGTTTTTCTGGCCGCCGCTGGATTTCGAAGTGTTCAAAACTTTTTGGCGACTGTGGGCTTGTCGTAGCTTGTCTTCTCCTAGGTACTGTCGTGGGTTGTCGCCAGGATGACGCAGGTTGTCGGCAGGTGACGTTGGTTGTTGCCGGGGTGCTGACTTTGGTGAATTCCATTGGCGACTACCTACGCCAACCTACGTCAACCGGCGACTGAATTGTCTTCAGTTGTCACCGACAGGATCGTAGCTTGTCGCGGCGTGGATGTAGGATAACTTTGTTTCCCGTAGGTTGTCGCCTGTGTGGTCGTAGGTGGTCGTAGGTGGCCGTCCTAATGGGTCACCAGTTGTTGGTAGCTTGCTGTAGCTTGACATCGACTAGGTGGTAGCTTGTCTCGTAGACATTGTCATGGGGGGAGGGTCCAGTCGCCGCTTGTTCGTCCACCTGCTACGACTGTAACTGTCGCCAGCAGTCGCCAAAAAAAATCGCCTAAGTGGGACTGGCCCTTAAGGATCAGAAAAGGTTCTGAAGAAGGGTCTCGACCCGAAACATCACCTATTCCTTTTCTCAAGAGATGCTGTCTGAGCCGCTGAGATACTCCAACTTTTTGTGTCTATTTTATGGTAAAAAGTTCCTTTATTAAAATTAATTACATTTATCCTGCTCCAAATTTTCATTTTGATTTGAAATCTGTAAAATGTCTTTATATATTGTATATGCATATGCATCAATAATAGTTGACTTCCAATTTTCCTATTAACTTCAAGGGTCCTGTTTCAGTAACACAGATTCTGGACATGAATGTCCCATGTGCTGTTGTGTGACAAGATGTATCTTGGTCTCTGTCGGGCTTTAGTATGCAGGCAGTAAGGGCAAGGAGATAAAAGGAGAAGTGTCTATCTTTCAGAGCCAGGCAATGCCGAATAAGTTATCAACAAACTAACATACAAGTCTGAATAGACCCTTTTGCCATCAGTAAGATGTTATCTGTCTCGACGAGTGAATCCCTCCCCAATGTCACTCCGTGAAAGTGGTGAAGAGAAATTTCTAATAAAATCAGCCAGACATTCCACTGGGCTCTGGACAGCCCATTCTCCTTTTTATTTCTCTCTCTGTCTTGCCATCTCACTTGATGTAAGCCCATTGAGATGTGTTAATTGTTAAGCTCCTACTTAAAAACTTTGCATCAGTTCCCCTTTGTGTGTGCCACTTCTCTTCATTGAAGCATGCAAATTCGTCAACTTACACCAGAATATTAAAAAGGCCAATATCACTTGTCATTGTGAAGCCAGAAAATGCACGGGTACCAGTATCACGCTGAGAGAGTCCCCCTATTCTCTGCTTCTACAGTCCCACACAAATCTAATTATACTTTCCCTTAGAATTCAGGATGATTACAGTTTTAGTCCTTAAATGTCCCCATGGTTTGTGTTTAATTTGTGGACGTATTTTAAAAAAAATAGTTCGCTATGTGCACTGGCTATTATTTTCGAACTCCCTGGGCCCCATTCGGGTCTGCTCCTGGGGTCTTGGTGTCAAATGTCAGACCTTGTACTAAGCTGTCAAAGAGGAGAATAGGCTTAGATGATGGATGACTAGCGAGACTGTAACACAAACCTCTGTGCAACTGCTACCTACCAGAACAGGCTACTCAGAGTCACTCCTCAAGGTCATGCACATACCATTCCACCCACTGACTCTTGCGTGGCGATAAGACTCCGACATTCATCCATTCACCGCTGCTCCCTTCTTGCATCTGAAATAGCAAAAATTCTGCCAAATTTTCAGCCACTTAATCCTGGCGGAAAAAAAAAAAACCGCGTCTCCTTTTCCCCTTTTTGCCCCGCTTGTCGTTTTGGAGAATGAACACGTTGGAAGCAAGGAGCTGAAACTTTTCGCAAGTCAGCTGACAAGATTATTAATGGAGTGAACAATATCATATCTAATTTCATGCATATTCATGCCTTGGCCTTGCAGATGAGAGAGTTACAGCGAATGTTTCATTCTGTGCAGTAAAAATTGAATTACATATATGTATAGTGTATATAGTATATTAATATTTAATTGAATTTATGTCATTGGTAGATTCAATTGACCATTTAGATTATCGCATTGAGCTACCGAGTCTTAAATCTCGCCTGTGGCTGCGATTTATCATTGTATTCTACATTACAATTCACGAGTTCAGTCCGTAATTCTATTACTGATAACATTTAACAGTGTAATCAACTTATAAATAGCGGGGCTTATAAATAGGGTGTAACTGGACCTACGCTGGTGACAACTGACTTGGTATTAACTATTATGAAATCTGCAATCAAAATTGGTTGAGCAAAAGCTATAATTTTAATAGTCTGTGTTGTGTTTTATTCTTCAGAAGGATCGGAGCACAGAAATCACAAGCCAACGTTCAAAGAGGAATCTTGTTTTCACACAAACAACCTTGGAGCATTATGAGATCTGGTTTCAAGCAAGGAGTTGTGCTTTTCTCTTTCATAATAGAGTCTGAGTACTACTTATTCAATTCAAAGAACATTAATCAGCGGTGGAAGGGTCTGGGGTTTTCTTTGATTTCATGTAAAGGCAGTGATTTTTAAAGCCCTGATAAGATCGCTGCCCTGTAACTTGTGGAAATCATGCCCTTTCTTCCAAGGATCTTGGGTCAAATTAAAGGTTAATTAATTCCGATGGAAAGTGTGATTAACAAATCAGCCAGCAACAGGTTTGAATCCAAGGCCGTGGGTATGAAATGCGTCTCTTGTGCAACTTAAATGCCCTGTGCCCCGGTAAAGACTCAATAAAAACCTTTCAAGGACTGGAGGATTAGTATCGAGCTGGTTTGGGCCACTGCACCAGAGGGCAGCAGAAGGCAAACTAGCTCGGCCCAAACACTAGACAGGTCAGCTCATAGAAACATAGAGAATATGTGCAGGAGTAGGCCATTCGGCCCTTCGAGCCTGCACCGCCATTCAATATGATCATGGCTGATCATCCAACTCAGTATCCCATCCCTGCCTTCTCTCCATACCCCCTGATCCCTTTAGCCGCAAGGGCCACATCTAACTCCCTCTTAAATATAGCCAATGAACTGTGGCCTCAACTACTTTCTGTGGCAGAGAATTCCACAGATTCACCACTCTCTGTGTAAAAAATGATTTTCTCATCTCGGTCCTAAAAGACTTCCCTCTTATCCTTAAACTGTGACCCCTAGTTCTGGCCTTCCCCAACATCGGGAATAATCTTCCTGCATCTAGCCTGTCCAACCCCTTAAGAATTTTGTACGTTTCTATAAGATCCCCCCTCAATCTTCTAAATTCTAGCGAGTACAAGCCAAGTCTATCCAGTCTTTCTTCATATGAAAGTCCTGCCATCCCAGGAATCAGTCTGGTGAACCTTCTCTGTACTCCCTCTATGGCAAGAATGTCTTTCCTCAGATTAGGGATCAGCTCATCTCTTAATGCGACTGGGAAGCTGTTGGATAGACACAAAGCGCTGGGGTAACTCAGCGGGTCAGGCAGCATCCGTGGGGAAAAAGGATCAGTGATGTTTTGGGTCAGGACCCTTCGTCAGACTTACAAGACTTACAATATGATAAGATACGGTAGAACTTTGTTTATCCCAGGAGGGAAATTGATCTGCCAACAGTCATATAAACATAAAATACATGAAACATGAAATTAAAGTGACAAGTGGGAAGGATTGGGATTTGCAAAGATTGGGGGGGGGGAGGGGAATACTGGAATAACTCAGTGAGCCAGGCAGCATCTCTGGAGAGAAGGGATGGGTGACGTTTTGGGTCGAGAGCCTTCTTCAGACTAGTTACAGATAAGGGAAACGAGAGATATAGACAATGATGTAGTGAGATAAAGAACAATGAATGAAAGATATGCAAAAAAGTAATGATGATAAAGGAACATACAGAAATACAATCAAGCCATGCATAAGTACGACAGGCAGTGTAAAGAGAAGAATACCGGAGTGCAGAATGTAGTGTCATCCCTTATTGCTACTGAGAAGCTGTTGGATGGACACAAAGTGCTGGACTAACTCAACAGGTCAGGCAGCATCTGTGGAGGAAAGGATCGGTGACGTTTTGTGTCAAGACCCTTCTTTGGACTTCAGAGTCTGAAGGGTCTCGACCCAAAACATGACTTACCTGTAGTTAACCACAAAAAGCTGGAGTACAAGATGTTGGCGAAGACGTACTTGGAGTACTGCCAACACACAATGCACACACAAACGCACACATATACACATACACACACGCACACACATATATACATACACACACGCGCGCACACACACACACATATATGCGCGCACACACACGCACATATACACATACACACACACACGCGCGCACACACATACACACACACACACACACACACACACACACACACACACACACACACACACACACACACACACACATACGCGCACACACACACACACACACACATACACACACACACACACACACACACACACACACACACACACACACACACATGCGCGCACACACACGCTCACGCACACATACACACACACATACATGCGCGCACACACACACATGCATGCATGCACACACAAACAAACACACACGTACGCACACATGCACACACACACATACACACACACACGCTCACGCACACATACACACACATGCGCGCACACACACACACACACACACACACACACACACACACACACACACACACACACACACACACACACACACACACACACACACACACACACACACACACACACACATGTGCATGGAATTAGTGTTGAATGATGTCTATACATGGTTTAATATTGAAACTTTGTGAGTTGTGTGCAAAGGAAGTATCAGGATACAATTACATCTATAGATAGAATGGGGGCCATGTCTGTGACTCTGTGAAACTTTGAGAATCCCGTCATCCTGTGGAACTGTGGCGTCTTGACACCGAGCCACCAACTGCCCTTGGGGACTGAGATAAAATGACACACTCACATCAACAAGCCACTCGTGACCCGCTGGGTGCATCTGTGCTATGCTGATGTGCTGAACTTTGTGTTGCCCACTGTGGCAGCTTGCATTGCCAACATAGTCGGGACATTAAAGATGGTTGTAACCTGAGCAAACATCATTCAATACGCCAAGGCTGGGGTTGAGGTTCACTTTACAAAATGTGACGTGACTCTGAGTGAGGTAACTCACTTTCAAACGTGGTCCGTCCTTCTCGTTTGGAAGCAACTGGAGATAGGACAGTTTATATTTGTATGTAGTGATGTGTGTAGACTATTTGGGATCTGCTCCAAGTCACAGTAGTGCATGGAGCAATGTGATGTCATCTATTGACTCCCCTGACTCCCACCCAATTCTAGAAAAAGACACAAAGTGATGGAGTAACTCAGTTGATCAGGCAGCATTTCTAGAGCACATGGATTGGTGACGTTTCAGGTTGGGACTGAAAAAGCACCAAAACATATGTCCATGCTCTCCAGAGATACTACCTGACCTGCTGAGTTACTCCAGCACATTGTGTCTTTTTTTGTAAACCAGCATCTGCAGTTCCTTCTACAGTCTGAAGAAGGGTCTTGACCCGAAACGTCACCGATTCCTTATCTTCAGAGATGCTGCCTGACCCGATGAGTTACTCCAGCACATTGTGTCTTTTTTTGTAAACCAGCATCTGCAGTTCCTTCTACAGTCTGAAGAAGGGTCTTTGACCCGAAACAGCACCGATTCCTTACCTCCAGAGATGCTGCCTGACCCGATGATTTACTCCAGCATTCTGTGTCTATCTGCAGTTCCTTATGTCTCCCACTCAACTCTTTACTTCCAAAAAATAGCAAAGGTGTAGAATACAACTCTCACAAGGATGTCTATCGTACCATCCCCAGGATATAGGCAGTAAACAAGGGCATACTAGAAATATTTATCTGGTTCACATGAAAGCATTTTTTTTTTACACAGATTAAGAAGAGTCCCTCTAGTACACACTTGAAGGGTTGTTATATGTTATAAGGTCATAAGTAATAGGAACAGAATTAGGCCATTCGGCCCATCAAGTTTACTCCACCATTCAATCATGGCTGATGTATCTCTCCCTCCTAACCCCATTCTCCTGCCTTCTCCCCATACCCCTGACCCCCGTACTAATCAAGAATCTATCTATCTCTGCCTTACGAATTCTTCATTTAGATGTTTTATCGCATTTGCAATTTAAACTGTTGACATCAGACGGATATCCAGAAAAACAAATCCACATAAATCCACAGGACTGCGTTCAGTCAGGACTCAACTACTGTGACAGTCAGTCAGGCAGCATCAATTCTGCCTGGCTCGATAAATTATTCCATCACTTTTTGGCTTTTTTTAATAAACCAGCATCTGCAGTTCCTTGTGTCTCCATGTGAAAAAATACTGTGATGTAGAAGCATTGAAATTACAGGGAATTGTGGACAAAATCCAGACCATCACACGACCCAACCTCCCTTCCATTGGCTCCATCTACACCTCATGCTGCCTCGGCAAGGCCAGCAGCATCATCAAGGACCAGTCGCACCCCGGCCACTCCACTCACCCATCGGGCAAAAGGCATAGAAGTGTGAAAAGGTACACCTCCAGATTCAGGGACAGTTTCTTCCCAGCTGTTATCAGACAACTGAATCAACAACTAGAGAGCTACTATCTGCCTCTTTTGAGACACTTGGATGATTTTTGATCTGACATTACTGGCATTATCTTGCACTAAATGTTATTCATGTTAGTCCCTTTATCATGTGCCTGTACACAATGGATGGCTCGTCTGTAATCAGGTATTTTCTTTCCACTGTGTTTAAGAAGGAACTGCAGATGCTGGAAAATTGAAGGTACACAAAAAAGCTGGAGAAACTCAGCGAGTGCAACAGCATCTATGGAGCGAAGGAAATAGGCAACGTTTCAGGCCAAAACCCTTCTTGAGACTGATCGGGGGTGGGGGGGCGGGGAGAAGAAAGGAAAAAGGAGGAGGAGCCCAAAGGCTGGGGGATGTGAGGAGACAGCAGGAGGGCTGAGGAAGGGGAGGAGACAGCAAGGACTAACAATATTGGGAGAATTCAATGTTCATGCCCCCAGGATGCAGACTCCCCAAGCGGAATATGAGGTGCTGTTCCTCCAATTTCCGGTGTCACGCAATAAAAGTTTATCACTGAAGATAGACACAAAAAGCTGGAGTAACTCAGCGGGACAGGCAGTATCTCTGGAGAGAAGGAATGGGTGACGTTTCGGATCGAGACCCTACTTCTGACTGGTTAGGGACAAGGGAAACGAGATATATAGACGGTGATGTAGAGAGATAAAGAACAATGAACAAAAGATATACAAAAAAGGAACGATGATAAAGGAAACAGGCCATTGTTAGCTGTTTGCTGGGTGAAAATGAGAAGTTGGTGCGACTTGGGTGGGGGAGGGATAGAGAGAGAGGGAATGTCGGGGCTACCTGAAGTGAGAGAAATCAATATTCATACCACTGGGCTGTAAGCTTTTCACTTTAGCTCGGTGACAATACACTGTACAGGTGACAATAAACTCAGTTAACTCATTTCTGAAGAATGTCCCAGCAATGGAAGCACTTGAGCAAGATTTCATTACACTTGCGTTTCCAAAGTTCAAAGCAAAATGTTTTCAGCAAGCAGCAATGTGAAGCAGAAAGCATGCAGGCTTCTGAACACACAAGAGGTAATGTGGAATAGAATAACAAGAGTAGTAACTGTGAGAGTTCTTTGTGGCACTTGTTCAGTTCAGTTTATTGTCACATGTACCTTGACAGGTACTTTGATAAACTTAATTTGTTGTATGTAGAAGTTTTAAGATTCCTTTTAAAAGATGGAGGTATTATGTGTGACATTAAATAGAGAAAATGATTGATTTTAGTGTTTTGAACTTTCAAACATATTTCAGCATTGTGCTTTTGAAAACCAACTTTTCCCAGATTGAAGCAATTTCTGGGTTGATTCTTGTTCCTCTGTAACTTCAAACACTCATTTTAAGGCACAGGAGTTATTTGAACACCTGATACTTTTCTTTCGGGCATCAGGTGTGGGGTGCCACTGGCACTAGTGCCAGGTAGTTAGTCCATACTGCTTCTATAAACAACCACTGTTCACTGTTAACATCCAACAACAACCGTGCATTCTTGCTTTATGTTGTAAAGGAAAGTCCTACTAGGGCCGCACGGTGGCGCAGCGGTAGAGTTGCAGCCTCACAGCGCCAGAGACCCGGGTTCGATCCTGACTACGGTTGCTGTCTGTACAGAGTTTGTACGTTCTCCCCGTAACCATGTGGGCTTTCTCCGGGTGCTCCGGTTTCCTCCCACACTGCAAAGACGTATGGCTGATTGGCTTTGGTAAAAAAAAATTGAAATTGTCCTTAGTGTGTGTCGGATAGTACTAGTGAACGGGATGAACGGGATGAGTCCTCTGTACTCTCTCTATTTTGTTGACATCCCGCCTAATTATAGGAAGGATGTCAACAAAATAGAGAGAGTACAGAGGAGATTTACTAGAATGTTGCCTGGGTTTCAGCAACTAAGTTACAGAGAAAGGTTGAACAAGTTAGGGCTTTATTCTTTGGAGCGCAGAAGGTTAAGGGGGGACTTGATAGAGGTCTTTAAAATGATGAGAGGGATAGACAGAGTTGACGTGGATAAGCTTTTCCCACTGAGAGTAGGGAAGATTCAAACAAGGGGACATGACTTGAGAATTAAGGGACAGAAGTTTAGGGGTAACATGAGGGGGAACTTCTTTACTCAGAGAGTGGTGGCTGTGTGTGGAATGAGCTTCCAGGGAAGGTGGTGGAGGCAGGTTCGATTTTATCATTTAAAAATAAATTGGATAGTTATATGGACGGGAAAGGAATGGAGGGTTATGGTCTGAGCGCAGGTATATGGGACTAGGGGAGAATACGTGTTCGGCACGGACTAGAAGGGTCGAGATGGCCTGTTTCCGTGCTGTAATTGTTATATAGTTATATGGTTATATGATTGCTGCAGGTAGTCGGATGGCTGAAGGGCCTGTTTCTGTGCTGTATCTCTAAAACCTATAAAGTCTAAAGTATAAAATCTAAAATCTAAAGTCTACTATGGTGAGTTTCTGAAGGCAACCTTTTCTCTTCCCCCCACCATGCCAGCTTTTCCCCCTCAGCCAACTCCTAGGGTATCCATGTTCTCTGGAGATGCTGCTTGACCCTCTGAGTTACCGGTTGGATCTCTTAGGCAGCATTTTATCCTCCCATTTATGTTTGGTCTTCACCGCCATCTCCATTCATGGCATCCTACGCACCAGCCCTAGTCATAAGTTCGTTCGTCCGTTCATAAGTGATATGAGCAGAATTAGGCCATTCGGCCTATCATGTCTACGAGGACATAGCCTTGGCATTAAAGGCCCTTCCTTGAGGAAGGAGATGAGGAGGAATTTCTTTAACCAAAGGATAGTGAATCTGTGGAATTAATTGCCACAGAAGGGTGTGGAGGCCAGGTCAGTGGATATTTGTAAGGCAGAGATAGATAGATTCTTGATTGGGACGAGTGTCAGGCATTATGGGGAGAAGGCAGGAGAATGGGGTTCGGAGGGAAAGAAAGATCAGCCATGATTGAATGGCAGAGTAGACTTGATGGGCATCCTCACACTTATGAACTTATAAGTCTACTCCACCATTCAATCATGGCAGATCTATTTCTCCCTCCGAACACCATTTTCATGCCTTTTCCTCATAAACCCCTGACACCCGTACAGTCAGAACCCCTCACTGGTTATTTGGTCTAAAGGGTAAACTCTTAAACTAAGGGCTTACTTGTGCTTCTGAAGATTGATTTAACACCTTGCAACTCCCTCACCATCTTCAGTGTCAAAGGGCTTCTGAACACTCTCTCCCTCGCCTCCTCATTCTCTCTCTCTCTCTCTCTCTCTCTCTCTCTCTTTCCCACTCTCCTTCCACCCCCACCCTCTCTCTCTCCCTTTCTCTCTCTCTCGATCATCATTCCTGGACATTTCCTTCCCCACACACAAGCACAATGTTTAACAAATCCTCCGTGGTCCTGAGATCAGCAATGTCGGAGGTTTGCAGCAATTGAGGCATTAATCCACCATTTACAACATACATTAAATTCCGGTCCTTCTTCCTTGAATCAATACCATTAGATCCTTCAAGAATTTTTAAAAAAGAAAATAAAACATTTTCCACTCATTTCCTCAGAAATCTCCGGGAACTTTCACCCACTCTGTTCCAGCAGTTCCAACACTGAACGTTTTTTTTTATTATGTTTTCAATCATTATCTATCCACTTGATGGCTCTAAAGTACAGGCAGGCCAGGTAAACAAAAAGAGTGTTTGTTTTAGTGCCCTTTCAGTTATGAAGGTGTCAGGGTCACAAGAGACTGGAAGATAATGTGGGTGATATCACCTGATAACTACCCAGCAGTTTCATGGGACATTCCTTTCTCAGCGTCTCTTCTCTTTTAAAGAGGTATTCACACACGTTCCGTCTACCATTAGTTTAGTTTAGGTTACACATACAAAAACCTGGAGTAACTCAGCGGGACAGGCAGCATCTCTGGAGAAAAGGAATGTGTGACGTTTAGGGTGGAGACCCTTCTTCAGACCCGACACGAAACGTCACCCATTCCTTCTCTCCAGAGATGCTGCCTGTCCCGCTGAGTTACTCCAGCTTTTTGTGACTATCTCCGTTTTAAACCAGCATCTGCAGTTCCTTCCTACACATTATGTTTAAGAAGGAACTGCAGATGCTGGAAAATCGAAGGTAGACAAAAATGCTGGGGAAATTCAGCGGGTGAGGTAGCATCTATGGAGCGATAGAATAGGTGACGTTTCGGGTCTCACCCGCTGAGTTTCCCCAGCATTTTTGTCTACCTTCCTACACATTAGTTCAGTTTGGTTTAGTTTGGAGATACAGTGCGGAAACAGGCCCTTCGACCCATCGAGTCCATGCCGACCCACACACACTAACCTACACACTGGACAATTTACAATTACACCAAGCTCATTAACCTACAAACCTGTACCTCTGAGAAAGCACACGCAGGTCATTGGGAGAACGTATAAACTCCATACAGACAGCACCCGAGGTCAGGTTCGATTCCGGGTCTCTGGCGCTGTAGTGGGGCTGTCCCACTGTACGAGCTAATTCAAGAGTTCTCCCGAGTTTCCTCGGATTCGAACTCGGAGAATTACGGTAATAGCCGCTCGTAGGTACTCGGGGCACTCATGGACATTTTCCAACACGTTGAAAAATCTTCACGAGTCTTCCCAGAGCTAACCGCGTTTCCCGAGTACCTGCCGTTAGCGTTACGAGCCGCTAAGAGACGTCCCGAGCTCCGATGTACCCGCTACGTACATTCTACGTGCTTCCACGAGTTTGATTTTTTTTAGAGCTCTTGAATTAGCTCGTACAGTGGGACAGGGCCATAAGGCTGCAACTCTACCGCTGCGCCACCGTGCCACTCTAAATCGGCATTGGTAATATTTTGTGGCGTAAAAGATGCTTGCTCCAAATGCATGATGAAAATTTACTTCAAGATGCACAAGAGCACAGAAACTATGATTTTTTTGTAGAAAGCAAAGATTTGTCTAAAAAATTCAGATACAATTTAAGAACGTCTTAATGACTTAATTGTGCTTTTAAGCACTTTTAACAATATTATTTGAATTTATTATACTCAAATATGTTGTCCTCTGACTTTCCGATGTTGAGCCTTGATTGCTTTGAAGAATATGATGCAAATTAAACTCAGTTTAGGAAAAGTGATTTTTTTTTTGTTCTAATTAAGCCAATGATCTCTAATCAATTGCAGATTCCAATTAATGGGAACTTTTATTAATACCTTCACTTCTGTTCTAGTGTTTTAATGGCCCTGGTAAGCTCTTTAAAACGACACTAAAACAGTTGAATGCTGTTAATTTCTTTTTTCCCTGGATATTGAAAATAAACAGTAAGGCTCCAATGTGTTTAGCATCTGCTAGCTTTGTGTACCAGAGGGAGGCGTCACTTTGCTGGCTGGCCAGATGCAGGTTGATAGTAATATCAACAGGAAAGAATGGGAAGAGTCTTTTTATCCCTTTGTTTGACTTAGTCATGAGTGACCCAGTGACGTGCTGGTGGGCCTGCAAAGATTGGTTGCTGTTAGGATTATGCAATGTCACTCGCTGTCCTATTTGCAACTACTGACCAATGTTGAAAGATGAGTAAGGCCTGGATAGAGTGGACACGAAATGCTGGAGTAACTCAGCGGGACAGGCAGCATGTCCGGAGAGAAGGAATGGGTGACGTTTCATGGAAGATAGGTGCAGGCGTAGTCTATAAGGCCCTTCGAGCCATCACTGCCATTCAATATGATCATGGCTGATCATCCAAAATCAGTTCCCCATTCCTGCTTTTTCCCTCATATCCCTTGATTCCATTAGCCCTAAGAGCTGAATCTAACTCTTTCTTGAAAATATCCAGTGAATTGGCCTCCACTGCTTTCTCTGGCAGAGAATTCCCCAGATTCACAACTCTCTGGGTGAAAAGGTTTTTCCTCATTATCCTCATCATCAGGTCGAGACCCTTCTTCAGACGTGTTTGTAGGTTAATTGGCTTGGTATAAATGTAAAAATTGTCCCTAGAGTAGGATAGTGTTAGTGTGCGGGGATCGCTGGTCGGTGCGGACTCAGTGGGCCAAAGGGGCTGGTTCTGTGCTGTATCTCTAAACTGAACGAGACTAAACCCCCCACCAATTCAAGCAAAAAGTGTTTTTCCTCAAACAAATCTCTTTGAAGGCAACCCATTTCTTAAAGCATTAGATCTTGACGAAAAACCCAGAGGGGCACTTTAGAGCCATGCAGTGGACACTCTGGAGGTTGTTATATTTTAACATCTGTGCCCTGACTGCACACACTGTCAAATTTATGATATGGAAACCACAGGAAAGATTTAACATGTGACTTGTGAAAATATTAGCTCGATGAAATCTGACATTAATACATTTGGTGCACGAGACATTTCACGACCGCTGAGCCTTTTTTTAGGACTTGGATTCAAATCTTGCCTTAGTGTTGTTCCGAAAAGCTGGTACATGTTTGAAATAAATTTAACTCTAACAGTATCAATCATCTTTCCAGTGTGCTACAAAATACGGCAGGAATCTGATCTAAATTGGGCTAAGTTGACAGTGATGCAGTGGTCTTGTTGTGCTGCTCATCGCCACAATGCGTGAAATGTTATCCACGCATCCGGGCAGCTGGGAGTGTAGACTGATACAGTAACTTATTCCAGCCATGCATTGTGTTCCAAAATAAAAATTATGACCATTTCCCTGTAAGCTGGGATGTCAGTCTCTGCTACAAACCTGTGTGAAATCCCCATCAGCGCACGATGGCGTGGCGGTAGAGTTGCTGCCTTACAGCGCCGGAGACCCGGGTTCCATCCTGACTATGTGTGTGAATGTGTGTGAGTGATTGGTGGTGGTCGGAGGGGCCGTAGGCGCAGATTGGCAGCCACGCTTCCGTCAGTCTGCCCCAGGGCAGCTGTGGCTACAGAAGTAGCTTACCACCACCGAGTGTGACTGAGGAGTGAATGAATAATGCGATGTAAAGCGCCTTGAGTATTAGAAAGGCGCTATATAAATCCCATCCATTATTATTATTATTATTATTATTATGGGTGCTGTCTGTACGGAGTTTGTACATTCTCCCTGTGAACTGCGTGGGTTTTCTCCGGGTGCTCCGGTTTCCTCCCACACTCCAAAGACCTACAGGTCTTTTGGATAATTGGCTTTGGTAAAATTGTAAAATTGTCCCTTGTGTGTGTAGGATAGTGCGGGTGAACAGGGATCGCTGGTCGGCGCGGACTCAGTGGGTCGAAGATCCTGTTTCCGCGCTGTATCTCTAAACTAAAAATAAAACTACAATAAGGAGATGGTCACGAGAACCAGGCAACATCAACCTCTGTCCTGGGTCTCCTCCATTGCCAGAGTGAGCAACAGCGGAAATTGGAGGAACAGCACCTCATATTCCGCCTGGGGACCTTGCGTCCTTATGGCATTAACATAGAATTCTCCCAATTTGGCTAGCCCTTGCTGTCTCCTCCCCTTCCTTAACCCTCTAGCTGTCTCCTCCCACCCTCCCATCCGCCCGCCCTCGGGCTCCTCCTCCTCCTCCCCTTTTCCTTCTATCTTTCCCCCACCCCCCATCAGTCTGAAGAAGGGTTTCGGCCCGAAACGTCGCCTATTTCCTTCGCTCCATAGATGCTGCTGCACCCGCTGAGTTTCCCCAGCAATTTTGTGTACCATCAGGAAACAAAGGTCAGGCAGCAAATTATTACAATCTAGGATTCACTGCATTAAAGACGGGCAGAAATGAGATTGAACACAATTTTCTAGCTGGGAAATGGTAAGCAATTAAATGGGATAACATCACGGTACCATTGGGAATGGACAGGATTTGGGACCAGTTGGATATGACTTGCAAATGCTGGCACAGGCAAGATGTTGCAAGCAATCTCCTCTTTTACTTGGAGAACAAATAACATTTTCCACAAACAACCCGGATGACTTTCGTCTGAATAAGAACATAATATAAGAAATCGGAGCCTGATAGTCCTTGGAGCCTAATCTGCCATTTAATAGTATCTTTTACCTCAGCGCTTTTCTGCAGTATTGCCATTATCCTTGATTCTTTTCGTACCCAAATGCCTTGATTATTTTCACTGACTGAGCTGACACAGCCATCTGAGACAGAGAATTTCAAAGATTCACAGCTCGTTGAATGAAGAAATTTAATCTTATTTCATTCCTAAATGGCCAAGCCATTATTCGGAAGTTGTGATCACTGATCTTAGAATCTTCAGATCTGGGAGACGGCCTCTCTAACCCCAATTTAAGCATCTTTTATAATTCAAAGAGATCAGTTAGCTTAGTCATTCAAGTCCAGGCAGTATCCTCTTTCCAATAAACATTGCACTTCATCGATGTGCACTTCATCAACCATACACTTTCATGTAGAAACAAAGAACTGCAGATGGTGGTTTACATAAAAAGACACAAAGTGCTGGAGTAACTCAACTGGTCAGGCAGCATCTCTGGTGACCATGGAGGTCATAAAGTCATAAGTAATAGGAGCAGAATTAAGCCATTCGGCCCATCAAGTCTCCTCCGCCATTCAATCATGGCTAGTGGAATCAAGGGATATGGGGAGGAAGCAGGAACGGGGTATTGATTTTCTTCAGTCTGAAGAAGGGTCCCGGCCACAAACGTCACCTGCCCATGTTCACCAGAGATGCTGCTTGACCTGCTGAGTTATTCCAGCACTCTGTGTCTTTTTTTGTACACTTTAGCACTGGTCATAGAAAGATCTTTCTTTAAACTTAATTGTTTTCTTTACTCTCTAAGTTTTCCTTACTCTCGGGGCGGAGACGGCGTTCCGGCTTTCGGCGGCGGCGACATCACCACGGAGGTCCGCTGGACTGGAGGACGGCATCTTCGGCCTGGATCGATCGCCTCAGCGCAGAGGGAGAACAAGGAGGGAAGAGACGGAGACTAAGACTTTGCCTCCATCACAGTGAGGATGTGCTTGGTGAACTCACTGTGGTGGATGTTTAATTTGTGTTTATTGTATGTTTTGTTATTATTGATTCTGTGTATGACTGCAGGCAACATAATTTCGTTCAGACCGAAAGGTCTGAATGACAATAAAGGATCTAATTCTAATTTATAATGAAGGTTAAAATATTGTTTACTCTTCCCACAGCTTACTTGCATGCTTGTAGTCTGCACTGAGGAACAAGCTTTCTAGTTCCTTGATGAACAGTAACATAGAAACATAGAAAATAGGTGCGGGAGTAGGTCATTCAGCCCTTCGAGCCAGCAGCGATATTCAATATGATCATGGCCAAAATCTGTACCCCGTTCCTGCTTTCTCCCCATATCCCTTGATTCCGCTAGCCCTAAGAGCTACATCTAACTCTCTCTAGTATATATCATGTACTATTCGGGTGTCAGGAGTTATGGGGAGAAGGCAGAATGGGGTTAGGAGGGAGAGATGGATCAGCCATGATTGAATGGTGGAGGAGACTTGATGGGATGAATGGCCTAATTCTGCTCCTATCACTTATGACCTTATGTAGTAAGTACTACCACACACTTATGGTACTAGATCAGCAATTTGCAAGGGAATACTGTAAATCAGATTCAATGGACAGGAATCAGGAATAAGTGGTTAGAGTCATGAAGAATAAATTGATCTCTTATTTCACAGTGACAGAGTTTGAAATTCACTACATTACAATTTTACTGAACGTTTTGTGTGAGCAATGAAAGGGAATTTAGGCACTTCAAAGGAACGATATCATGAATTATTGGGGAGGGAGTTGTTTCATTTATAATATTTGCACCAAGCATATTTTCAACATGAAATAGTTCATCCTGCAAGTAATCATCGGGTGCTTGTGTAATTTGATAAGGAGCAACAAGTGTTTGAAGGGGTCGAATGTAAAAAGATAGAATAAAGTATCATTACAGTAGGTAGCAGAAATGATATCAATGGGCTTTGTAATTCTCTAGATAGCATGGCCATAAGATGTTCTATTCGTAAAAGAAAATGAATGGAGGGCAATGCAGACCTGCAACAGAATATGTGACTTGAAATCTATCACCTATGTGTAAAAATAAAATTAAAAATACTGGCATAGTGGTGCAGCGGTAGAGTTGCAGCCTAATGCCCCTGTCCCACTTAGGAAACCTGAATGGAAACCTCTGGAGACTTTGCGCCCCACCCAAGGTTTCCGTGCAGTTCCCGGAGGTTTTTGTCAGTCTCCCTACCGGCTTCCACTACCTGCAACCTCCGGCAACCACCTGAAACCTCCGGGAACCGCACGGAAACCTTGGGTGGGGCGCAAAGTCTCCAGAGGTTTACGTTCAGGTTTCCTAAGTGGGACAGGGGCATATTACAGCAGCAGAGACCCGGGTTCCATCCTGACTATTGGCGTGCTGTCTATGCGGGATGTTTATGTTCTCCCCGTGACCGCGTGGGTTTTCTCCGGGTGCTCCGGTTTCTTCCCACACTCCAAAGACGTACAGAATTATAGATTAATTGGCTTAGGTAAAGATGTAACATTGTCTGTAATGTGTAGGATAGTGCTAGTGCACGGGGTGATTGTTGGTCGGCAAGGACTCGGCGGGCCGTAGGGCCTGGTAGCTCTAAAATCTAAAGTCGAGAGTCACAACCCTGATGTCCCCTGTTGCTGAACAAATCTTGCTGCTTCCTCAACATAGAGTAAGGTGCAGAGAGGACTGCTTTGTACATATGGTACCCAGATCAGTAGGTGATACGAAGGATTGGATATTGGGAATCCAGTAAACACCTGTGGGAGAACCATTTACCTGTAGCTTCTAATCAAGGTCTGGATTTAGTGACGGACGTTATTTTAAACATTTTTTAGTCATTATTTAGAATTTAAATTGCCTGGACATTTCGACAAACTACTTCCTTATTTCTGCCTGAGCACCATCCAGATTTGCAACAGGTCCATAATTTGTTACAGATTCCATTGAAGACCGGCATTTGTTGGAACGTGTATTTTTTTCCAAGCTAAATTGCTTGTGATCGTATGAGCGCAGTCTCCACAAGATGTTGCTGCCGACAAGTCCTATGATGTAACACGCAGGCAGTGGAGATTTCACAAAGTATATTAGGACTGGATTTAAGGTTAAAGATACAGCACGGAAACAGGCCCTTCAGCCCATCGAGTCCATGCCGACCATCGATCACCCATTCACACTGGTTCTATGTAATTCAATCTTCTCATCCACTTCCGACACACTAGGGGCAATTTTACAGAGGCCAATTAACCTACACACTCACACTTCAAGATTCTTAGACAAGTACACGGATAGGACAGGATTGGAGGGAAATGGACCAAACGCAGACAGGTGGGACTAGTGTAGCGGCAACAAGTTGGTCGGTGTGAGCATGTTGGGCTGAAGGGCCTGTTTCCACACTGTATCACTCTATCCCTCTGTGATTCTATGTGGGAGGAATCTGGTGCATCCAGAAGAAACTAGTGTGGTCACAAGAATGTCATAAGGTCATAAGGTTTAGTTTAGTTTAGTTTAATTTAGTTTAGTTTAGTTTAGTTTAGTTTAGTTTAGTTTAGTTTAGTTTAGTTTAGTTTAGTTTAGAGATACAGCGCGGAAATAGGCCCTATGGCCCACTGGGTCAGAGCCGACCAGCAATCCCTGCACATTAACACTATCCTGCACCCAATAGGGCCAATTCTATTTTTACATTTAGCAAGCCAATTAACCTACAAACCTGTACGTCTTTGCAGTGTGGAAGGATCTCAGAGAAAACGCACGCAGGTCAAGGGGAGAACATACAAAGTCCGTGCAGAGAGCACCCGTAGTCAGGATCGAACCCGGGTCTCCGGCGCTGCATTCGCTGTAAGGCAGGAACTGTACCGCTGTGCCACCGTGACTGCCCGATAAGGGATAGGAGTAGAATTAGGCCATTTGGCCCATCAAGTCTACTCCACCATTCAATCATGGCTGATCTATTGTACCTCTCCCTCCTAACCCCATTCTCCTGCCTGCTCCTCATAACCTCTGACACCTATATTAATCAAGGAAGAACATGCAAACTCCACACAGACAGCACCTGAGGTCAGATTTGAACCTGTGTCTCTGGTGCTGTGAGGCAGCGTATCTACCAGCTGCACCACTCAGCTGCCCTTGAAAAGCTCGTAGATGCCACTGTTAAAGATTAGCTTAATGACTGAAAACCATCAATACTATCGACTGTGTTTGGGAATACCTTCCCTTTTGCATTCCACTGGCAGTCCTCGTGTAAAGAAGGTACAACACTTCACATGGTGTAAAAAAATGAAGTAAAAAAAGTAGTAAATAGGTAATGAAATGCAATATGGTGAGTGCCTTTCCAGCCATCACAACGCCCCTAAAGTCTTTATGGTCAATTAAATCCCATTGAATGGAGGGTACCATTCGAAGCTGGAAAATGTGAGGGTCAAGAGTGTTTAATTGCCATATGTACCAGGAATGGAACACTCAATGTGTCTCTGGTGCTGTGAATCTCTGGAATTCTCTGCCACAGAAGGTAGTTGAGGCCAGTTCATTGGCTATATTTAAGAGGGAGTTAGATGTGGCCCTTGTGGCTAAAGGGATCAGGGGGTATGGAGAGAAGGCAGGTACAGGATTCTGAGTTGGATGATCAGCCATGATCATATTGAATGGCGATGCAGGCTCGAAGGGCCGAATGGCCTACTCCTGCACCTATTTACTATGTTTCTATGTTTCTGGTGCTGTGTGTCAGGCAACATCTCTACCGCGGCGCCACTATGCCGCGCATTAATTTTAAAGTTGTTTTTGTTTAGTTTTAGTTTAGAGGTAGAGAGCAGAAACAGGCCCTTCGGCCAACCGAGTCCACACCCACCAACAGTCCCCGCAATCTTCTTCTTCTTCTTTCATGTGGCGTGCACAGCCTAAAGATGTTGGACAACTTGTTCTATTTGATCTTCCGTTTGTGCACATCGAGTTGATTATATTAGTCGAAACAGGGCGGACCACGTGAAGGTTGTAATCTTCCACCCCTCCCCGCACTCTACCGCTATCCTACACACACTGGGGAACAATTTACAATTATACCTGTACGTCTTTGGAGTGTGGGAGGAAACCGGTGATCCCGGAGAATACCCACACAGGTCACGGGGAGAACGTGCAAACTCCGTACAGACAGCAGCCATACTAACGCTATCCTACACACACACACACATTCAGTGTGATGAAGGGTCCCAACCCAAAACATCGCATGATCATCCAAGGTAGACAAAAATGCTGGAGAAACTCAGCAGGTAAGGCAGCACCTATGGAGAGAAGGAAGAGGCGACATTTCAGGTTGAGACCCTTCTTCATAGATGCTTCTCTCCATAGATGCTGCCTTACACGCTGAGTTTCTCCGGCATTTTTGTCTAACTTCGATTTTTCCAGCATCTGCGGTTCTTTCTTAAATACCTACATTCATATGCAGGAAGGAACTGCAGATGCTGGTTTATACCGTCGATAAACAAAAAATGCTGGAGAAACCGAGCGTGTGAGGCAGCATCTATGGAGAGAAGGAATAGGCGACGTTTCGGGTCGAGACCATTCTTCAGACTGATGTGGGGGGGGCGGCAAAAAGAAAGGAAGAGGCGGGGACAGTAGGACTAGGAGGAGAGCGGGGAGGAGCGAGAAGATAAGGGCCATCTAATATTAGAGAAGTAATGTTGATACCGCTGGGGTGTAGACTTCCCAAGCGAAATACCCAAGCTTGTCTCCTCACTACATTTACTGCTGGCTCCAGTTGCAAATCTGTGTTTTCGAGTGATCTGTGCAAGGCATTCATTGATGCTGGAATTTCACTGTGAAAATTGGAAAACAAATCTCTCAGAGTTTTTTTAGGGAAATACACAGCGGAACATATACCAAGCGAGTCGTCATTACAGAAAAATTATGTTGACAGCAACCTCAACATTGTAGTGCAGAAAATTAGAGATGAAGTTGCATGCAACACAATATGGATCTCAATAGACGAGACAACCGATGCCATGGGGAGATATGTTGCCAATGTGGTCATCAGTACACTGGAGGCAGGTCAACCATCAAAGGAGTATTTGCTGACATCGGAAGTATTGGGGAAGTCAAACAGCTCAACTATTGCTCAGATGTTTACATCTTCACTTGCTGTACTTTGACCAGAAGGTATAAAACACGAGAATGTACCTCTGTTTGTGACTTTGTTTTATTCCCCAAAATGTTGCATTTGACATGCTTAGCTCAAGGACTTCATAGAATTGCCAAGCTCAGACATAGCATATTTCCAAATGTCGATCGCCTAGTTTCCAATGTCAAGAAAATCTTCCTCAATGTACCGTCACGTGTGCAGTTGTTCAAGGAAATGGCATCCGAGGTTCCGCTACTTCCTCAGTCCATTTTGACTAGACTAAAATCATACAGAAAAAGTCCCTCCACCGCGATCTTGTGTTTATTGCTTCCAATTTTGCAAACTTCCCACAAGCTATCACTTCCCTTGAGAAACGTGGCGAAACATTAGTGAATAACTTGCAGGTTTTCAACAAAGTAACTGGCGATATTCGTAAAGTTCTCGGCGATGTAGGTAAAGACATACAAGGAAAATGTGAGAGAGTGATTTTAGCTAACAAAGATCTTGATGAAATACAAAACATAGTTCTCAAAGGTAGTTGTAATGCACAAGTTATCGACGTGAATATAGAGTCTGTAGCTTGTTTCAGGTATGCACCAGTGACCTCAGCTGGTGTAGAAATAAGTTTTTCGCGACTGAAGTATATTCTGTCTGACAGACGGCATATTTTAACACCAGATAATTTGAAAATAATGCTAGTAATTATGTGCAACCAGGCAACTTTAGTCATTTAATGTCGTATACCTTTATATTATTATTTTAAACCATAGTTTGGTGGTGGAATAAATGACTTTTTATGCCCTTTTTTGTCAATAAATGCCTTTTTCGTGCCTTTATTGTAATTTTATTATGCCTTTCTGCCTGCCTGTTTCCGTGTTTTTTTGAGCCTAAACATCCTGGCCCTACACATGATCATTGACTACAGTTTGGCAATATTATTTGTGGAGGAGGCCATGACCTGGATTATATTGCCCTGTTTCCCCGAGCAGCTGAAACAAATTGAGTAAAGAAAAGATCTTTATTTTGAGTTAAGTTTAGTTTAGAAATACAGCGCGGAAACAGTCCCTTCCACCCACCGCGTCCGCGCCGACCAGCGATCCCCGCACATTAACACTACCCTATACACACGAGGGACAATTTTACATCGAAACATTTATACCGAGCCTATTAACCGACAAACCTGTACGTCTTTGGAGTGTGGGAGGTAACCGAAGATCTCGGAGAAAACCCACGCAGGTCTTGAAGCGATCGTGCAAACTCCGTACAGACAGAATCTGTAGTCAGGATTGCAGCTGGGTCTCTGGCGCTGTAAGGCAGTAGGTCTACTGCTGCGCCACAGTTTATAATGTTAATATAGCATATCACAATGTTAAAAATGGGCCTAATTTGCTTTCCAGTTGGGAATAAAGGCTGCGGTTGTTCCATCAAATGCGTTCCCCCATTCATAACTCTCCACTCATAAGGATTGTAAAACTAAATGATGTGAGAGAGTTTTGATATAGAGTTACCAAATGCTCAGGCCTTTGAAGTTCATGACACAGTGTCCTACAGTTATTTCAGGCAGTCCTATGGGTAATAGAGTTAGGTTGAAATATTCTTCAGCTTGTGTATTAGAATCACTGGGGTATGAAGGTCACTCAGTACATCCAACGATTCATATGTGTTCGCCAGTAATAATTATTTCACCTTTGAAACCAACCCTGCATTAAACAGTGTGAGGTCGTTCATGTCACAAGTAATAAATTAGCCTCTGTTTTTCTAACAAATCTTCTTGCCAGTATTGTCTCTTCACTCTCGTCCCTGAAGGCATTGCTGATGTCTGGTCACCCTTCAATGGTTCATCCAAGTGGCCTGGCCATATGCGTGAGCCAAAATTGTATCTGCCCACAGGCCAATGGCCCATGCTGGGCACAAACCTGTCAACCAGCATCCACACACACAAACTTAACTTGACAATGATCAGAACTCAGAACTGGGGCGGCAGATCTGTGTGCATCCATTCCCTCATTCAAAGCCTTCGTGCCCAGATGTCTGTGATTATTACTTAGCGCCATTCGGTCATCAGACCTCGAACTCAGTCTGTGCGGGAAGGACAGCGAGAGAGGGCATTGCAGAACCCTCGTTGGAGAGAGGTGGCATGGTGGCGCAGCGGTAGAGCTACTACTTTACAGCGCCAGAGATCCAGGATCGATCCTGACTACAGATATTAGTCTGTACAGAGTTTTACGTTCTCCGCATTTTAATAGGAATTTAAGGGGTGACTTTTTGACATAAAGGGTGGTAGGTGTATGGAACGAGCTGCTGGAGGAAGTAGTTGAGGCAGGTATCATTGTAACATTTAAGAAACAGTTAGATAGATAGATGGACAGGACAGATTTAGAGGGATACTAGTCTAAATGGGACCCGTTGGGTCCCAGGTTCACATGGGAGGGCTGGTCCCCCAACGCAATATTCCACCTCTCCACCAATTCCAATATTGGTGGCCAGTGCGTGTGTGGGGGGGGGGGGGGGGGGGGGTGATGGGGATTCTGGAGCGCTGGCGTGGGTGTTGTGGGTCAAGTCAAGCAAGTGAGTGCAGTGCCAACAATCCATTTCATATCATTTCAATCCATTTCAAGTCAAATCAAGTCAAGTCAAGCCAAGCACAGGGCAGGCAGGGCCAGCCAACAATACAATCCATTTGCTTTCATTTCAGGCGAGGTCAAGCAAGGCAAAGGCAAAGCAAAAGCAAAAGCACAGGGCAGACCAAACAACTCATTTCATTTCATTTCATTTAATTTCCATTTCCATTTCAATTTCAAGCACAGGGCAGGCCAAACAACTCATTTCATTTCATTAACATAGAAAACATAGAAACATAGAAAATAGGTGCAGGAGGAGGCCATTCGGCCCTTTGAGCCAGCACCGCCATTCATTGTGATCATGGCTGATCGTCCCCAATCAATAACCCGTGCCTGCCTTCTCCCCATATCCCTTGATTACACCAGCCCCTAGTGTTCTATCTAACTCTCTCTTAAATCCATCCATTGATTTGGCAGGGAATTCCACAAATTCAGGAGTGGGAGTGGAGACACTTTTAAGAAGATTAATAAAGTTTAGCGGGCATTTAACCTACCGGTCAGTTTTTCCTGGTCCTGAAAACTCCAATGAGCCAATCAAAATGCCTGGTCAGCGAAGGAGATTGCCTATGGCTGCCCTAGACTGCCTGTAACTAAATAGCGACCCCACTCCACTGCTCTACGAGTCAAAAAGAACCATGCCAACCAAATTTTACTCGCTGAAAATGTTTCAACATGCTGAAAATTTTCCGCGACCTAGCTGAGGCCGCGAGTATGCGGGAACTTCCCTCGAGCATGAAGGAGAGTTTCAGTGACCTCATAGGACCACGTGTAGACCATGCTGCGAGTTTGAGTCGAAGGCAAACTCTTCTAAACTCGCAGATTAGGTCGCCGCAGTGGGACAGCAACTTACACACGCTAGGGACGATTTTATACAGCTTACCAACGCTGATTAACATATAAACCTCTACTTCCTTGGAGTGTGGGATGAAACAGGAGCACCTGGAGAAAACCCACACGGTCACGGGGAGAACGTGCAAAGTCTACACAGACAGCACCCATAGTCAGGATCGAACCCGGGTCTCTGGCGCTGTGAGGCAGCAACTCTACCGCTGCGCCACCGTGCTGCTCCATTTGTGCATTAATGAACGTAATAGTGGTTATAATACCTTAGTTCTACATTCCTCTACAAACAATACTTTGTGATTCCCTTAATATAAAAGTTTTATTGCATCTATCTTGAATATATTCTCTGACTGAGCCTGCACAGTCCTTCTTGTTAAAGAATTCCAAAGGTTCCCTGCCCACAAGTGAAAAATGTCTCCTCATCTCTGACCGACGTGACCGATCTCTCATTCTGAGACTAGGACCACCTGGCTCCACACATCTCAGCCAAGAGAAACATCACCTCTCCATTTACTCTGTCACAATCCCTTTAGGTATTTTAATAGGCTATATATCGGCTTTGTGTGTTTTTTAGGAGTTTCCAATTACGATCTAATACGTACGGAACATTTGCGACATTAGCAGTTGTTTCTTAAGCTGCTCCAGCAGGCACAGTGTCCAGTTTCTTAACGCGTATGTTCCTTGCCCTGCAAACCAGTTGGCCAGAAGGAGATATGTCTGCTCCTTACAGCTGTGTGTTGGAAATGTCGGCACAGACACCATTAAATCCCTCAACACTCACCACATCTCCACGTCTGGACATCTCCGTCGCTGCCGCATTCTCTCAATCACTTCTCCTTTTTAGGTTCCTCCGTCTATTTCGGCAGAAATAGCGGCGCAGCGGCAGAGTTGCTGCCTCACAGCGCCAGAGGCCCCCCGGTTCGATCCTGAACTCGGGGATGCTGTCCGTACGGAGTTTGCACGTTCTCCCAGCGGCCCGCATGGGTTTTCTCCGGGTGCTCCGGTTTCCGCCCGACATTCCAAAGACGTTCAGGATTGCAGGTCGATTGGCTTCTGTAAATTGCCAATTTGTAAATCTGACTTTCTGCGAGAATTTAGAAAATCTGACACCTGACTACGGGTGCTGTCTGTACGGAGTTTGCACGTTCTCCCTGAGACAGTGTGGATTTTCTCCCGGTGCCCCGGTTGCCTGCCGCACTCCGAAGATGAGCAGGTTTGTAGGTGAAGTGGCTTCTGCACATTATCCCTAGTGTATGTGTAGGATAGAACTGGTGTACGGGATGATCGCTGGTCGGTGCGGACTCGACGGGCTTAAGGGCCTGTTTCCACGCTGTTGCTGTTAACTAAACTAAAGAAGCAAGCCACACATGGGCAGTAAAAGTTGGCAATTTCACTCGGGGTGATCACTTGTTGGCACAATCCCTTTGTTCACCTGACAAAGGTAAGAGTCATTACGCCAGCCCTTAGCTCCATGTAGCTTCCAGCAAGTGCAGTCCATGCCAAGAAATTTTAATGAGTTCCTTTTGCACAAAGCCTGTAATTAAAACAACTCTGGCTTTCATTAATCATAAACGTGAACATGAATTCCGGTTAAAAAGTGCAACTTTCATCCATATTAAAGCCGTAAAATGCAAATGAATACAAACAATGGTGTGTTTAGATTTAAAAAATGTACAAATGTGAGGGAAATAAGTGCTTAGGCAAAGGAGGAGAGATGAGAAATGTCAGTCAGTTTAGTTTATCGCCAAGTACACCGAGGTACAGTGAAAAACTTTTGCTATGTGCTAACCAGTCAGCAGAAAGACTATACATGATTACAATTGAGTGTTCCACAGTGTATAGATACATGATGGAGGGAATAATGTTTACTGCAAGACCACCCATGACAAATTATGGACCAAGCGCAGGCAGCTGGGACGAGAGTAGATGGGACATGTTGTCCGGTGTGGGCAAGTTGGGCCGCAGGGCCTGTTTCCACACTGTATCATTCTATGACTCTAAATAAAAGGCAACTAAAGCTCTGATTTTGATCCAACCACTTGCTTGTGAGATTGTTAACTTTCCCAGACATTGTAGAAATAGTCTCCTAGTTCGCTTCCATGTTGATGAGGCCCAACACAGGCGACTATTTGTGTGCTATCCACAGAAGCAGATCTACAGACTCATATTATGATCGCTCCACACTTTTAAACCTTCAGCAACATTTCCTACTTTAACTATGATCTTCTTAAACTCCTCTCAGCTCTGTCCACACTAGCTTTACCTTTTGTACTAAACCCGATTCCCTTATCCCGTATCCACAACACTGTGAACGGCTCGATTGTAATCGTGAGTTGTCTTTCTGCTGACTGGTTAGCATGCAACAAAAGCTTTCCACTGTACCTCGGTGCATGTGACAATAAAATAAACTATACAAAACTGAACTGATGTTATCATGGACTGGGGAAATAGTTACACACTCGGGCTGGATACCACTAAGGGATTATAAAGAAATAAACACATTTAAAAACTGCTGCTGTAGTTTTGATTTGAGGTGGATGACATTCCTTTCATATTTATTATAAGCGTTGCACATAAGCGCAGGATATGAATAATAGAATCATAGAGTTGCACTGTGTGGAAACAGGCCCTTCGGCCCAACTTGCCCACCCAACCAAGGTGCCCCCATCTACACCAGTCCCACCTGCCTGCGTTTGGCCCATATCCCTTTAAACCTGTCCAATTCATGTACTGTACCTATCCAAAAGTTCCTTAAATGTTGCGATAGTCCCTGCCTCTGGCAGCTCGTTCCATATGCCCACCTCTTGGTGAAAAGGTTACCCCCCCGGGTTCCTATTAAACCATTTCCCTCTTATCTTAAACCTATCATAATGATGCAAACACTCTGTCAGTCCACACAAATGATACACTTGATATCAACAAAATAAAAGTCCACAAAAACTGTAAAATTGCAAGTTAATTGAAAGGATTCAATTTTCCCAGTTTAGTTATGAGATACAGTGTGGAAACAAGCCCTTCGGCCCATCGAGTCCGCGCCGACCTGCGATCCCCGCACATTAACACTATCCTACACACACTAGGGACAATTTACATTTATAGCAAGACAATTAACCTACAAACCTGTACGTCTTTGGAGTGTGGGAGGAAACCTGAGATCACGGGGAAAAGCAACCAGGTCACAGGGAGAACGTACAAACTCCGTACAGACAGCATCCATGGCCAGGATCGAACCCGGGTCTCTGGCGCTGTGAGGCAACAACTCTACCGCTGTGCCACCGTGCCCCCAGTTCAGGAACAACTTAGGTCCTTTGACTTGGGTCCAGATTCTTTGATGCTGAGCAAGGATCCAACCTCAACTCAAGCGTAGATCACAGTAGATAGATCACTCAGTCTGAAGAAGGGTCCTGACCCGAGGGGTCGCCCATCCACTCCCTCCACAGATGTAGCCTGACCACTGAGTTCCTCCAGTACTTTGCATTTTGATTACAGCACACAATCTACTGTTCCCTCGAGTACAATACCGAAGGAGAGATTCGCTGTTGGAGTAACCACACATCAGATCAGAGATTAAACCAAGCATGGACAGAGTGTGGCAGAAGATGTATCTTTATGCTCCCTTATTCAATAAGATCATGGATAATCTTTAACCTTAGTGCCACTTACTTGCACTTGCGTTGATTCCATTAAGAGCTAAAAAGACATCGATCTCAATCATGAACATCCTCAGTGCTTGAGTCTCCACAGACTCGTGGAAAGATAATTCCAAAGATTCACCATGTTCTGGGTGAAGCGATTCTTCCTCTTGTCTGTACTGGATTGCTAACTAAAACGTGTCAGCTTGTAGGTTAATTGGCCTCTAAATTGTCCCGAGCATGTAAGTGGAATAACACAGACCCCGTGTGAGCAGGTGACCGATAGTCAGCGTGGATTTGAAGTCCCTGTTTCCGTGCTGTAGCAAGTAAAGTGAATGTAGATCACCTGCTCACACTAGTTCTGTGTTATTCCTCTCACACGTCCACTCCCCACACACTCAGGGCAATTTAGAGGCTGATTTAACCACAAACTCGCACGTCTTTGGGATGTGGGAGGAAACCGGAGCACCCAGAGGACACCCACGCGGTCACAGCGAGAACGTGCAAACTCCACACAGACAGCACAAGTTTATAGTCAAAGCATCAGTGGCAAAGGTGGAGGCTAGAGGGGCAGCGCCAAGGTGGCAGGCTCAAATGAAAGATGGTGCACAAAACTGAAAGCAGAGAGGAGGCATTAAAAGATGTGTCACAAACTGATAGGGAGTGGGATGAGGCATCTTACAGGCACCCGACATAGGAGAACTATCACTTACCACAATGTATAGCAGACTTGGCCTCGTGAATTGGAATATGGTGCAAAAGGCAACATTAAATCATGGTTAAGACTGGTAATGATCGCAGGTTAGATGATGGATTGTTATTTTTTTGGAAGAATGTTAAGGAGAACAGATAAGAGATTGCCGCGTCTGACAAGTGGATCAATAACTTGTCAGAAGCATAGGTCTAAAGAGCCAGCGGGAAAAATGAAGGGATTTTGTTTACACGGGATTTCATAATCTGGTACATTAGGCCTGATAAGACATGGGAAGCAGATTCCAGAAATTATTTTGAAACAGATGTTGCCCAAATCCTTGACGATTTAGTCAGAGGGTGGTGAATCTGTGGAATTCTTAGCCATAGAAGGCTGTGGAGGCCAAGTCAGTGGATATTTTTATGGCAGAGATAGACAGATAGATTCTTGATTAGTACGGGTGTCAGAGTTTATGGAGAGAAGGCAGGAGAATAAGGTTAGGAGGGTGAGATAGATCAGCCATGATTGAATGTCGAAGTAGACTTGATGGGCCGAATGGCCTAATTCCACTCCTTTCCCTTATGACCTTATTATCAGGTTGAGTGAAATGTTAGTGTATGGGGATGAATGCTCTTATATAGTATATGCACAGACACAATGGGCCGAATGGCCTCCTTCTGCTGTGTAGTTGGCATTCTAAAAGATACTAGCTCATTGTGTAGACGCTGGTCACAGAATTCTCTCCGGAACAAAGTGACTAGATGATTAACAGCGTGAACTGGACGCTCTGTTTCCATGCTGTAGCAAGCAAAGCTAATGTAGATCAGAAATATTGGAACATAGTACAGTACAGCTCAGGAACAGGCCCTGTGGCCGTCAATGATGCAGAGACCATCTCTTATGTGCCTGCACATGTAGTGTTAGCGTGACCCTTACACTGCGATGGTTGAGAACAATATTAACCAAAATCAAAATGCTGTTGCGTCACATTTTCTCTCATCTTCTCCCTTTCACAAACAGCATGTAACAAACATAGAAACATAGAAATTAGGTGCAGGAGTAGGCCATTCGGCCCTTCGAGCCTGCACCGCCATTCAATATGATCATGGCTGATCATCCAACTCAGTATCCCGTACCTGCCTTCTCTCCATACCCTCTGATCCCCTTAGCCACAAGGGCCACATCTAACTCCCTCTTAAATATAGCCAATGAACTGGCCTCGACTACCCTCTGTGGCAGAGAGTTCCAGAGATTCACCACTCTCTGTGTGAAAAAAGTTCTTCTCATCTCGGTTTTAAAGGATTTCCCCCTTATCCTTAAGCTGTGACCCCTTGTCTTGGAATTCCCCAACATCGGGAGCAATCTTCCTGCATCTAGCCTGTCCAACCCCTTAAGAATTTTGGGTGGCACGGTGGCCCAGCGATAGAGTTGCTGCCTTAAGGGCCTGTCCCATTTGCCGATTGTTTCGGCGACTGCCGGCATAATTGACTGACGTATCAGGTCACCGAAAAATTTGCGGCGTGATGCGGCGTGATGACGTATTGACGCGCGGGGTTTTTTCAAGCATCGCAACATTTTTGTTGTCCCCACTGGATTTTGAAATGTTCAAAATCTTTTGGCGACACTGATATGACGCCGGCAATCGCTGAAAAAAATCGGCAAGTGGGACAGGCCCTTTACAGCGCCAGAGACCCAGGTTCAATCCTGACTACGGGGTGCCGTCTGTAGGGAGTTTGTGCGTTCTCCTCGAGACCTGCTCGTGGGTTTTCTCCGGGTGCTCCGGTTTCCTCCCACACTCCAAAGACGTGCAGGTATGTAGTTTAATTGGCTTTGGTATAAATGTAAATTGTCCCTAGTGTGTGTGTGTGGAACAGTGTTAATGTTCGGGGCGATCGCTGGTTCGGCACGGACTCAGCCGGCCTAAGGGCCTGTTTCCACGCTGTATCTCTAAAACTAAACCAAACCAAAACCGAATCACAGATCTGGCAGATGAAGAAATGATGGGATATCTGTTCAAAACAAAAACAATCTGCAGTGTAACATTGAGATGACAAACTCCACAGGGTCACTTGGTTTTGCTGTGCTACGCCAATCATTTTATCTATTTTATTAAGACCCACAGCAATAAAGTATATGAAATAATAAGTATAAAATGCTAGTGACAGTTATGACTAGGGAAGAGTAGAGGACATGCAATGTCATCAATATTACCTCCAGGTCACAAAATAACTCACCAGTTATCATACTTATTACTTATCATACATCTGGTATGATGGTCTCTTTGCTCTTTGGCTACTGCTGACTTCAAGTGGCGGGTCGTGGTCCCAAGCTGTCTGCTGACTCAGGACAGCTTTATCAGTGTTTCCAGCGTTGTGCGCTGCTCTGCTGCGCCTTCATCTGCCTTTTACTGCTTTGTCTCGTGGGTCGTGACCTCTTGTCTCTTGCCTTGCCTGCAGCATCTCACTTTCTCGTCCCCCCCCCCCCCCCCCCCACGCGCTTTGGGAAAGCAAGGCGATAAAAGTGAAGGAACGCCACACACACACAGACAGAGGCCTGAATAATGGCAGGTTTTAAGCCAGCGAGGAGACCAGGCCCAATGGCAAAGATAGACCATGGAGGAGGATCGTAAATAAAGATAAAATGGTTTCTGAACAACAGCAAAAAAAATGGTGCGAGCTGCGGGTAAACAAAGACAAACTGATCTCACGAGGAATGAATTGTTTGGAATGTACTGAAATGGATGGGGCAAGAAAACGTTCTGAACAACACTGAAGAACAGGAGAAAATGGAAAATAAAATGTACAAACTAATTGTAGTGACAATTTTAAAAGAAGCAGTAAGAGAGATGGAAACTTAACAACTGATAACATTGGGACCTGAACCCGAAACGTCACCCATTCCTTCCCTCCAGAGATGCTGCCTGTCCCGTTGAGTTACTTCAGCATTTTGTGTCTATCTTCGATTTAAAGCAAAGTCTGCAGTTCTTTCCTACACATTGGGACCTGATATGCATACTTCAGCAAGTCCCTGTCACTTTCTTGTAGGTTGCCTGTTTAAGATCAGACAACATCAAGAGGTGGTGGGATTAGAAGAGAGTTATGCCACTGATCTTAATTTAAATTAAGGGCGTCGCGGTGGCTCAGCGGTAGTGTTACTGCCTGACAGTGTTAGAGACTCTGGTTCGATCCCGGCCTCGGGTGCTGCCTGTACTGCCTGCGCACACTAACACTATCCTACACACACTAGAGACTATTTACATATATAACCAAGCCAATTTAACCTTCAAACCTGTACATCTTTAGAGTGAGGGAGGAAATCGAAGATCTCAGAAAAATCTTGATGGTTAATGTGGGCCACAATAGAGGGGAATCAAGAACTAATGGACATAGGTTTCGGGTGAGAGGGGAAAGATGGGTATCTGGCAGGCACATTTTACATCCAGTGCGTGGTGGGCATCTGGAACAAGCTGCCAGACCAGGTAGTTGAGACAAGCACTAACATTATAACAGCATTTTAAAGATATTTGGACAAGCACATGGATAGGAAATGTTTACTTGTTCATGGGCCAAACACTTCTAAATGGGACTAGCATGTTGGTCAACAAGGACATATTGGGCTGGAGGGACTGCTCCTGCCCTGTGTGAGGCCATGTTTGGGCAGCACGGTGGCGCAGCGGTAGAGTTGCTGCCTCACAAGCGCCAGAGACCCGGGTTCCATCCTGACTATAGGTGCTGTCTGTGTGGAGTTTGTACGTTCACCCCGTGACCACGTGGGTTTTCCCCCAGTGGTGAAGTTTCCTCCCACACTCCAAAAACGTACAGATTTGTAGGTTATTTGGCTTTGGTAAGTTGTGAAATTTTGCCCAGTGCGTGTAGGTTGGTGTTTAGGGTGATCGCTGGTCGTCACGGACTCGGTGGGCTGAAGGGCCTGTTTCCGCACTGTGTCTCTAAAGTCTGAAGACTCTGTCTAATATTTAATGACACTTCTTCAGAAATTGGTTGAGCCGGGATGATGGTCTTCTTATCCCAGCCTACACGTGGGAACCATGATGAAAGTGATTCTGGTTCTTGTCCTCATTAGATCTGAAGGATGGCTTCACAAATGACATTGTTTGCTTTGCTGATGACATCACCTGCTACAAAGCAGTTAATTCTCTGTTCGTGAGATGAGTGCTAACTGAACCAGGGCAGGGATATGTGGACAGAATTGGACAGAAGACAGACTAATTACGCATTATCTGCTGGACTGGGAGGAATATGTCATTAACCCTGTTCCAAAGCTAGACTGGGATGTTTCTCATCAAACACCCCCCTCCCTCCCAGCCACTGGAAACTCAACTCTGCTCACTGGCAAAGATTCATTCCTTCAGTTATCTACACTGCATCATGGCAAAAATCCACTCCCCACTACACCAGGGACAATTTGCACAGGCCAGTTAACCTACAAACACGCACGTCTTCGGGATGTGGGAGAAAACCGGAGCGCCCAGAGGAGACCCACACTGGAGTTTAGAAGGATGAGGGGGTATCTTATAGAAACATATAACATTATAAAAGGACTGGACTCTGTGCCTTCCCCCATAATGGGAACCATTGTGGGGGGATGTTTTTATGTTAAAGCTATTTATTATTGTTATGTTTGTATTCTTTTTTATGTGCTGCATTGGCAAAAGGAATTGCACTACATTTAGGTGTATGTGACAACCTTTGAACCTTTGAAGCTAGATGCAGGAAAAATGTTCCCAATGTTGGGCGAGTCCAGAACCAGGGGTCTTAGAATAAAGGGGAGGTCATTTAAGACTGAGGTGAGAAAAAACTTTTTGACCCAGAGAGTTGTGAATTTATGGAATTCCCAGCCACAGAGGGCAGTGGAGGCCAAATCACTGGATGGATTTAAGAGAGAGTTAGATAGAGCTCTAGGGGCTAGTGAAGTCAAGGGATATGGGGAGAAGGCAGGCACGGGTTATTGATGGGACGCGATCAGCCGCGATCACAATGAATGGCGGTGCTGGCTCGAAGGGCCGAATGGCCTCCTCCTGCACCTATTTTCTATGTGTCTATGTCACAAGAAGAACATACAAACTCCTGCACTGGCAGCACCCGTAGTCAGGATCACCGGCGCTGTGAGGCAGCAACTGCACACCTGCTCCACTGCGCCGCCCTGTTAACTTGGAACAAAGCAGAATTCAGAAAGATCGTGAGTGCGGAAGGCAAAGCTCGCGGATCAGAAAAGCGTAACGTGGTCGGAGCGCAAGGCATATTTCGGTGAGATATGCAACAGAAAAATGAGCTGGCAGCAGTTAGATCACAATTTAATCGATGGCTTGCTTATATATCAGTATTTCCTGAAGCATTATTAGAACAATGCTAAAAATATTATTGAACAAGTGAAAATCTACTGGCATCTCTGTAATGCCCAATGGTTGAGGTGACTGGAAATATCGATCGGTCTCTGGCACTGATTTTTTTAATTTTCTACGTGCGGTGGAACTAGAGTGATACTCGACGAATTTCACTGCTACTAAATGATCCAGAAATATCCACTTGCAATATGCTGGAAATTAAATACGTACTGTCACATAAATCTCACATCAGCCTTTTGATTCTTTCCACTGACATCTGTTAGAATACTTTTGCTTAAGTGGGCAATTGATGACAATGCTGGGTTTACTCAATCCAATGAGTAAAGAATATGATTTTAAATTCACTGCTAGTTCCTCAACATCATAATGCTGACAGCACTTCAGAAAAATGTGGGACATTCAGACAATTTAAACAATACCATGTGAATGGGCATATAATTAAGCTTATAAATTCCACAATGCAGTTTAATTCAATGCCTCGAAAAATTGTCTTTCAAACAGGCAGTAGTAGAGTTGCTGCCTTACAGCACTTACAGCGTCAGAGATCCGGATTTAATCCTGACTACGGATGCTGCCTGTACGGAGTTTGCACGTTCTCCCCATGACCAGCGTGGGTTTTCTCTGAGATCTTCGGCTTCCTTCCACACTCCAAAGACGTACAGGTTTGTAGGTTAATTGGCTTTGGTAAAATTGTAACTTGTAGCTAGTGCGTAGAATGGAGCTAGTTTTTTTAGAATTAGAATTAATAATAATAATAATGGATGGGATTTATATAGCGCCTTTCTAATACTCAAGGCGCTTTACATCGCATTATTCATTCACTCCTCAGTCACACTCGGTGGTGGTAAGCTACTTCGGTAGCCACAGCTGCCCTGGGGCAGACTGACGGAAGCGTGGCTGCCAATCTGCGCCTATGGCCTCTCCGACCACCACCAATCACTCACACACATTCACACACATTCGCACACAGGCAAAGGTGGGTGAAGTGTCTTGCCCAAGGACACAACGACAGTATGCACTCCAAGTGGGATTCGAACCGGCTACCTTCCGGTTGCCAGCCTAACACTTACGAAATTATGTTGCCTGCAGTCATACACAGATTCAATAATAACAAAACATACAATAAACACAAATTAAACATCCACCACAGTGAGTTCACCAAGCACATCCTCACTGTGATGGAGGCAAAGTCTTAGTCTCCGTCTCTTCCCTCCTTGTTCTCCCTCTGCGCTGAGGCGATCGATCCAGGCTGGAGATGCCGCTCTCCAGTCCAGCGGACCTCCGTGGTGATGTCGCAGCCGCTGAAAGCCGGAACGCCGTCTCCGCTCCGAGACGGCCCGCCACAGCATCAGCTCCGGGCAGCCGCCCCAGCTCTAGGCCGCGTGGATCGCTGGTCGGCGTGGGCTGAAGAGTCTGTTTCCGCGCAGTATCTCTAAACTAAACTAAACTGAGAATGTGGAACTCGAAATAAAGTTACTTTGGAGTTCAGTCACCTGTAGTAATCTGGTAACCGATTTGTACATGTCATCATGTCATCGAATCTAAATTATCTTTTCATTGATGCTGGCTGATGGGTAAGTATCAGTAAGAAGATCAGGAAATACTCCTCCATTCTTTCTTCAAACAGTACAGGGTTGATCTATTGACGCCTTGGTACCATGCTGTATCTGTCAATCAATGAATCAATTAATCCCAGCTTGGTTCTTTGACTCTGCAGCTACTCCAGGGGCAATTTAAAGTCAGCGTTTAACCTACCAGCCAGCATTGTATTGGCATGCATAACGTGCCACAGTTTAGCCACGTATAAAATGTGGCCTAGTGGCGCAGGGGTAGAGTTGCTGCCTTACAGTTCTTGTCAGCGCCGTAGACCCGGATTCAATCCCGGCTACAGGTGCTGTCTATACGGAGTTTGTACGTTCTCCCCGTGACCTGCGTCACGTGGGTTTTCTCCGAGATCTTCAGTTTCCTCCCACACTCCAAAGACGTGCAGGTTTGTAAGTTAATTGGCTTGGTGTACGTGTAAATTGTCCCTAGTGTGTGTGTAGGTTAGTGTTAATGTGCGGGGATCGCTGGTCAGTGCAGACCCGGTGGGCCGAAGGGCCTGTTTCTGTGTTGTATCTCTAAACTACGGTAAACTAAGCAATATTGAACAGGAAAAGGCCCTTCGGCCCACAATGTCTCTGCTGGACATGACGCCCAGTTAATCTCATCTGCCTGCACATGATCCATATCCCTCCATATCAATGTGCCTATCTAAAAGTCGCTCAAAAGTAGTTATCGTATCTGCCTCCACCACCACCCCTGGCATCGAGTTCCAGGTCCCCAGTACCCTCTGTGTTAAAAAAACAGTCATTGAACATTGCCACAAAAAGCTGGGGAAACTCTGGAGAGAAGGAATGGGTGACGTAGGGTCTCGAGCCAAAACATCACCCATGCCATCTCTCCAGAGATGCTGCCTCTCCCGCTGAGTTACTCCAGCTTCTTGTGTCCATCTACGGTTTAAACCTTCTTCTTCTGAAGAAGAAGAAGAAGAAGGGTCTCGAGCCGAAACGTCACCCATTCCTTCTCTCCAGAGATGCTGAGTTACTCCAGCATTTTGTGTCTATCTTCGGGTTTAAACCAGCATCTGCAGATCCTTCCTTCACATTGAACGTTGTCATTCCCTCACACTCACGCAGTGCAAATGTTCCCAGTCATTTCCTTCGTTTGCTGACGAGTTGCAGATGGGATTGATGGCTGTGCAACCCTCAGCGAGCAAGCTCTCTTCTGACTTTATGATGGATTGAAAGCCATTAGCGAGCAGCTGAAGATGGTTGGGTCCCAAGCGCCGCTGAGAAGCTCCAGCAGTGATGCCTTGGGCTGGAATGATTGACCTCCAATAACCGGAACCTTTATGCCTCGTATGCATTCTGCACAGGAGATGTTTCCCCTCGAATCCCATTGAGTACACTTCTGCCAGGGTTCCTTGATAGCACATATGGCCACAACAGAGATAGAAACACAAAATGCTGGAGTAACTCAGCGGGACAGGCAGCATCTCTGGAGAGAAGGAATGGGTGACGTTTCGAGTAGAGACCCTTCTTCTGGAGAAAGAAAAGTCTGCACTTTGACATTGTGTACAACCCCAGAATGTCTCGTGGCAATAAGCCAACAGTGAAATATTTACTTTAGAAGAATAGTTATGCCCCTGTCCCACTTAGGAAACCTGAATGGAAACCTCTGGAGACTTTGCGCCCCACCCAAGGTTTCCGTGCGGTTCCCGGAGGTTTTTGTCAGTCTCCCCAATGGTCGAAAGTGGTTTCCGCTTCTTCTATGTTCCGGCAATTATTACAAAAAAATTCAAAACTGGCCGCGACTAAAAATAGGTTGCCGTTTTAAAAATCTGTAATTTTTTAGTCGAAGCCGGTTGCGATGCTAGTTGCAGGTGGTTGCCGGAGGTTGCAGGTGGTTGCCTGAGGTTGCAGATAGTGGAAGGTAAGACCTTCCACTACCTGCAACCTTCGGCAACCACCTTCAACGAGCTGGCCCAGGTAAAACACAGAGTGTTGGAGGAACTCAGTGGGTCAGGTAGCATTTGTGGAGGGAATGGTTACTGGTTGGTGATGTTTCGTGATGAGACCTTTCTTCACTCAAGATTTCAATATTTGCTGTAACTTGTGTCTCCAATCTATTTTGGATGTGGAGAGGATGTTTCCGCTCGTGGGAGAGTCCAGGAGCAGAGGCCACAGCCTCAGAGTAAAAGGACGTACATTTGGAGATGAGGAGGAATCTCTTGTGCCAGATGGTGGTGAATCTGTGGAATTCATTGCCACAGACGGCTGCGGAGGCCAAGTCATTGGATATTTTTTAGGCAGAGATAGATAGATTCTTGATTAGTGCGGGTGCCAGGGGTTATGTGGAGAAGACAGGTCAATGGGATTGAGAGGGAAAGATAGATCAGCCATGATTGAATGGTGGAGTGGATTTGATGGTCCGAATGGCCTAATTCCGCTCCTATAACAAAGTCCCAGGTTCGATCCCGATTACAGATGCTATCTGTACATTCTCCCTGTGATCGCGTGGGTTTTCTCCGGGTGCTCCGGTTTCCTCCCACACTCCGAAGACGTGCAAATTTGCTGCTTCATTGGCCTCGGTAAAAATTGTGAGTTGTCCCTGGTGTGTGTAGGGTTAGTGTACAGAGTGATTGCTGGTTGGCACAGATTTGATGTGTCGAAGAGCCTGTTTTTGTGCTTTGTGTCTACAGACCAATTGTGAACAACTATATTTTTTAGTCATCCATGCAACTGCTAATAACATCACTCATAATAACTAATAACAAACAAGGGTATATTCTGCTTATAACACACCATTAAAATCACTTGTGTCCTCTCCGTGTTGAAATTATTTACTATGGTGCTAAAGCAACATACTGTATTTTTTGGAATTACAACCTGCTGGTGCCCTAAAGTGCCTTAGGTTCTGATCACAAATGCAAGATCAGAATGAAGCCATTTTACTTCAAATCATTATGTCCCATGTTATATTTTATTCAAGATTAAGTTGTGGCCACTGTTAGCAAGGCCGGTGTTTATTGCTCATGATAGACACAAAGTGCTGGAGTAACTCAGCGCGACAGGCAGCATCTCTGGAGAGAAGGAATGGGTGGCGTTTCAGCTCGAGACCCTTCTTCAGACTGAGAGTCGGAGGAGAGGGAGACACAGAGAAAAGGAAGTGTAAGGTGTGAAAACAAAACATCAAAGGGGACGAGGCTCAAGGAAAATGTGGAATAGATCATTGTTAGCTAGGAGAAGGTGACAACGAGGCGTGCAGAGATAATATTTAATCAGGTCGGTCGGAGAACTAGGAAGGGGGAGGGATGGAGAGAGAAGCACGGTGGCGCAGCGGTAGAGTTACTGCCTTACAGCACTTTCAGCGCCGGAGACCCGGGTTCGATCCCGACTACAGGTGCTCGTCTGTACGGAATTTGTACGTTCTCCCCGTGGATTTTCTCTGAGATCATCGTTTTCCACCCACACTCCAAAGACATAGAGGTTTGCAGGTTTGTAGGTTAATTGGCTTGGCATAAATGTAAATATCCTAGCGTGTAGGATAGTGCTAGTGTGTGGGGGTCGCTTGTCGGTGCGGACTGGGTGGACCTGTTTCCGCGCTGTATCTCTAGAAACTAAAACTAAACAAAAGAGGGAAAGCAAGGGTTACTTGAAGTTGGAGGAGTCCCATTCCCGACCATTCCCGACCGTCCTTGAGAAAGGAGAAGTGGAAACTCTGGGACCACAGCTGGCCATATGGTGGAGGTGCTCCCTTAATGCTGTTGGATCGGAAATTATAGATTTGCCTTTAAAGAAAAGGCTTCCTTTTATGTAGAACCTGTCACTGCTGCAGAATCACCCAGAGCCACGGATTCAGAGGTGATGAATGATTCCTGGCCAAATCAGGGTGTTGTGTCTAACATGGGTGGAGCTGGCGATATGAATTTAATCCTCGACTGGTCTCAGTACCTGTTCCCAACACAGAGGCAAGGCAAAGGGTGATGATATTTAACAGTTCACTTCAGGGTTAGGTTGGATTTCGACACGTGATTTATATTCATCAAGGGTGTTTTTGACTTTGGACTGCAGAGAATAATGAGTGCTATTACTTCAGCTGCCCATTATACATCTGTTGCCTTTCATTAATGCTCAACTTGGAATGTCCCCCTACTAATATAGTCATCTTCAACTTTAGTTTAAGGATCGCGCGGGACGGTGGCGCAGCGGTAGAGTTGCTGCCTTCCAGTGCCAGAGACCCGGGTTCGATCCTGACTCCGGGTGCTGTCTGTACGGAGTTTGTACGTTCTCCACGTGGGTTTTCTCCGAGATCTTCGGTTTCCTCCCACACTCCAAAGACGTACAGGTTTGTAGGTTAATTGGCTTGGTATAAATGTAAAATTGTCACCAGTGTGTGTAGGATAGTGTTAGTGTGCGGGGATCGCTGGTCTGTGAGGACTCAGTGGGCCAAAGGGCCTGATTCCGCACTGTATCTCCAAACTAAAATTAAACCAAACATGAGAAACAGAACCTGTAGGAGGCCATTCGGCCCTAATGCTTGCTCTGCCTTTCAACAAAGTGATGGCTGATCTTTTATCCCAGTGACACTTTTCTGTACTAAATCCGTACTCTTTAATTTCCTTAATATTTGAACTTTATCTTGAATATTCCCAGCGAGTGAATCTCCACAAATCCGTTTTGTAAATTGTCACCAGTGTGTGTCGGGCAGTGTTCATGTGCGGGGATCGCTTGTCGGTGCAGACTCGATGGGCCGAAGGGCCTGTTTCCGCGCTGTCTCTCTAAACTAAAATACTTTGTGCTCACAATTTTATTTGACCTGACCAGGAAGTGTATAGTTATGAACAGTTTATCGTGTCAGTGATTTATTCAAGTTCCCTGACCCATTTTTGCCAACAAAGAAGATATCAAAATTCACAATTCAATGGCATCATTCAGAAGCTGAAACAAGGTTAATTCCAGGTGTGGAAACGCTCACTGACTGACAAGTTGAGACAGGGAAGTTGGCAGCAATTGAATGTCAAACCTGAAAGAGGTTGAGAATCATAAAAATACTGAATTGTTATGACAAAGAAGGAAACCATATGGCCCATTGATGCAATGCAGTCTCCCAACAGTGCAGTTCGATCCGTCCTAATCTCATCCTGTTTCTTCATTGCCCTGCAATTATTCTCTCTCAAGCGCCTATCCAATTCCTTTTCGAAAATATGTAGGGGGGGGGGGACAGCCGACCCTGGTTTACACCAAAGATAGGCACAAAATGCTGGAGTAACTCAGTGGGTCAGGCAGCATCTCTGGAGAAAAGGAATACATAGATACATAGAAACATAGAAAATAGGTGCAGGAGTAGGCCATTCGGCCCTTCGAGCCTGCACCGCCATTCAATATGATCATGGCTGATCATCCAACTCAGTATCCTGTACCTGCCTTCTCTCCATACCCCCTGATCCCTTTAGCCACAAGGGCCACATCTAACTCCCTCTTAAATATAGCCAATGAACTGGCCTCAACTACCCTCTGTGGCAGAGAGTTCCAGAGATTCACCACTCTCTGTGTGAAAAAGTTTCTTCTCATCTCGGTCCTAAAGGATTTCCCCCTTATCCTTAAGCTGTGACCCCTTGTCCTGGACTTCCCCAACATCGGGAACAATCTTCCTGCATATCATGGGTTAATTTGTAAGTTAATTGGCTTGGCTTAAATATAAATTGTCCCTAGCGTGTAGGATAGTGCTAGTGTGTGGGGGTCGCTTGTCGGTGCCGACTGGGTGGACCTGTTTCCAAGCTGTATCTCTAGAAACTAAAACTAAAAAAAAGTGGGAAAGCAAGGGTTACTTGAAGTTGGAGGAGTCCCATTCCCGACCATTCACGACCACTGCACCACCATGCCGCTCGATTCTTAAACGGTCAGTACGGGTGTCAAGGGTTATGGGGAGAAGGCAGGAGAGCGGGGTTAGGGGGGAGAGATAGATCAGCCATGATTGAATGACGGGCTGAATGGGCTGAATTTGTGTCCGTCAATGAGTCACTGGCACATTCTTACATCTATGTTTGAAGGCCAGGGTTCTGTATCCCACTCCTGGGTCTCGCACACATAATCCACACCCTAGTACCTGAGGGACTCCTGGACGAAACATTCATTGATGTTCAAATAACACATTAAACAGAGGCACCATCTGTTCTCTCAGATGGATTTAAAAGAGTCTATGACACTCTCTCAAAATAAAGCGCTCCCCAGAATCATTGCCAAGATTTGTCCTTCAATCAAACATAGAGATGGTTTGCCATCGTTTTGGGGAATCCAGTGCTGTCCAATATGGCGACCACGTCTAGAGTCAGGCACAGAGTCATACAGCATGGAAATAGGCCCTTCGGCCCAACTTGCCCAGTTGTCAGGGGTTATGGGGAGAAGGCAGGAGAAGGCAAGAATCCTTTCTATTACAAGGATAGTATGGTACAACACAATTTTGGAGTTAAATCTATCTATGGGTTGGGTGGTGGGTGGGGAGGGATGCGAGGCAGGTCTATCATCACTGTTCTCTTTCTTTCTTTTTGGTCATTTTATTTCTCTATTCCTTTTTTATTTCTGTTATTTACTAGCTCTTTGGCTACACCAATTTGGTAGTCTAGGGGTTCTATCCTTGCACATTCCACTTTTTATCTCTTGCTTTTTCTCCTTTCTTTTCTATTAACTACAGCTAAAAGTCAAAATTGAAGCTGTACAATAATTGTATTATGTCATATGCCGTTGGGTATATTTTTGTACACTTGCTTCTAATAAAAAAAAAATTTAAAAAGAGAAGGCAGGAGCATGGGTTTCGGAGGAAGAGATAGATCAGTCATGAGTGAATGGCAGAGTGTACTTATAACCATATAACCATATAACAATCACAGCACGGAAACAGGCCATCTCGGCCCTACAAGTCCGCGCCGAACAATTTTTTTTTTTTTTTTTTTCCCCCCCTTAGTCCCACCTGCCTGCACTCATACCATAACCCTCCATTCCCTTCTCATCCATATGCCTATCCAATTTATTCTTAAATGATACCAACGAACCTGCTGCCACCACTTCCACTGGAAGCTCATTCCACACCGCTACCACTCTCTGAGTAAAGAAGTTCCCCCTCATGTTACCCCTAAACTTCTGTCCCTTAATTCTGAAGTCATGTCCTCTGGTTTGAATCTTCCCTATTCTCAAAGGGAAAAGCTTGATCACATCAACTCTGTCTATCCCTCTCATCATTTTAAAGACCTCTATCAAGTCCCCCCTTAACCTTCTGCGCTCCAGAGAATAAAGACCTAACTTATTCAACCTATCTCTGTAATTTAGTTGTTGAAACCCAGGCAACATTCTAGTAAATCTCCTCTGTACTCTCTCTATTTTGTTGACATCCTTCCTATAATTGGGCGACCAAAATTGTACACCATACTCCAGATTTGGTCTCACCAATGCCTTGTACAATTTTATCATTACATCCCAGCTTCTATACTCAATGCTCTGATTTATAAAGGCTAGCATACCAAAAGCTTTCTTTACCACCCTATCTATATGAGATTCCACCTTCAAGGAACTATGCACGTTATTCCCAGATCCCTCTGTTCAACTGTATTCTTCAATTCCCTACCATTTATCATGTACGTCCTATTTTGATTTGTCCTGCCAAGGTGTAACACCTCACATTTATCAGCATTAAACTCCATCTGCCATCTTTCAGCCCATTTTTCCAAATGGCCTAAATCACTCTGTAGACTTTGGAAATCCTCTTCATTATCCACAACACCCCCTATCTTGGTATCATCTGCATACTTACTAATCCAATTTACCACCCCTTCATCCAGATCATTGATGTACATGACAAACAACAAAGGACCCAACACAGATCCCTGAGGCACCCCACTAGTCACCTGCCTCCAACCCGATAAACAGCCATCCACCATTACCCTCTGGCTTCTCCCATTCAGCCACTGCTGAATCCATCTTGCTATTCCTGCATTTATACCCAACAGTTTAACCTTCTTAACCAACCTTCCATGAGGAACCTTGTCAAAGGCTTTACTAAAGTCCATATAGACAACATCCACTGCTTTACCCTCGTCAATTTCCCTAGTAACCTCTTCAAAAAATTCAAGAAGATTAGTCAAACATGACCTTCCAGGCACAAATCCATGTTGACTGTTCCTAATCAGACCCTGATTATCCAGATGCTTATATATATTATCTTTAAGTATCTTTTCCATTAATTTGCCCACCACTGAAGTCAAATTAACAGGTCTATAATTGCTAGGTTTACTCTTAGAACCCTTTTTAAACAATGGAACAACATGCGCAGTACGCCAATCCTCGGGGACTATTCCCGTTTCTAATGACATTTGAAATATTTCTGTCATAGCCCCGGCTATTTCTACACTAACTTCCCTCAATGACCTAGGGAATATCCTGTCAGAACCTGGAGACTTATCCACTTTTATATTTTTCAAAAGTGTCAGTACTTCTTTTACTTTGAAACTCATAGTATCCATAACTACTCTACTAGTTTCCCTTACCTCACATAATTCAATATCCTTCTCCTTGGTGAATACCGAAGAAAAGAAATTGTTCAATATCTCCCCCATCTCTTTTGGCTCTGCAGATAGCTGCCCACTCTGTTTCTCCAATGGACCAATTTTATCCCTCGTTATCCTTTTGCTATTAATATAGCTGTAGAAACCCTTTGGATTTACTTTCACCTTACTTGCCAAAGCAACCTCATATCTTCTTTTAGCTTTTCTAATTTCTTTCTTAAGATTCTTTTTACATTCCTTATACTCCTCAAGCACCTCATTTACTTCATGCTGCCTATAATTATTGTAGATCTCCCTCTTTTTCCGAACAAGATGTCCAATTTCCCTTGAAAACCAGGGCTCTTTCCAATTTTTACTGTTTCCTTTCAACCGAACAGGAACATAAAGATTCTGTACTCTTAAAATTTCCCCTTTAAATGTCCACCATTTCTCTTCTACATCTTTCCCATAAAACAAAATGTCCCAGTCCACTCCTTTTAAATCATCTCGCATCTCATCAAAGTTAGCCTTTCTCCAATCAAAAATCTCAACCCTAGGTCCAGTTCTGACCTTCTCCATAATTATATTGAAACTAATGGTATTGTGATCACTGGACCCGAAGTGCTCCCCAACGCATACCTCCACCACCTGTCCCGTCTCATTTCCTAACAGGAGGTCCAGCACTGCCCCTCCTCTAGTAGGTACCTCTATGTATTGCTGCAAAAAACTATCCTGCACTCATTTTACAAACTCCAAACCATCCAGCCCATTTACAGAATGTGTTTCCCAGTCTATGTGTGGAAAGTTGAAATCTCCCACAATCACTACCTTGTGCTTACTACTAATATCTGCTATCTCCTTACATATTTGCTCTTCCAATTCTCGTTCCCCATTTGGCGGTCTATAATACACCCCTATAAGTGTTGCTACACCTTTCCCACTTCTCAGTTCCACCCAAATAGCCTCCCTAGATGAGCCCTCCAATCTATCCTTCCAAAGCACTGCTGTAATATCTTCCCTGACTAGCAATGCAACACCACCGCCTCTTGCCCCTCCAATTCTATCACACCTGAAGCAAAGAAATCCTGGAATATTTAGTTTCCAATCACAGCCCTCCTGCAACCATTTTTCACTGATCGCCACAACATCATACTTCCAGGTGTCTATCCAGACTCTAAGCTCATCTACCTTTCTTACAATGCTCCTAGCATTAAAATATGCACATTTAAGAAAATTTGACAGGGCTGATGGCCTAATTCTGCTCCGATCACTTATGAACATGAACTTATGCCCACATCGACCAACATGTATCATCTGCACTAGTCCCACCTGCCTGCATAAGTCATGATCACATTGAATGGCGGTGCTGGTTCAAAGGGCCGAATAATTTTAGTTTGGAGATACAGAATGGAATGGCCCACCAAGTCTGCACTGACCAGCGATCGAACCCGAATTTCTGGCGCTGTAAGCAGCAACTCTACCACTGCACCACTGTGGCACCAAATGTTCTTATAGAGGTATAGAGCTGTACAACATGGAATCAGGCCCTTCAGCCAACTTTATCCATGCTGACCAACTTGGCATATTGAGCTAATCCCCAAGTCCTGCATTTAGCCGTAGACCTGTCAACCCCTCCTATCCATTTATCAATCCAAATGTCATTTAAACATCATAATCATAATTGTATCCACTTCATATTCATATAATCAGATAGGAGCAGAATTAGGCCATTCGGCCCCGTCAAGTCTATTCCGTCATTCAATCATGGCGGATTTATCTATCCCTCCTAACCCCATTCTCCTGCCTTCTCCCCATAACACTGACACCCGTACTAATCAAGAATCTATCTATCTCTACCTTAAAAATAGTAATTGACTTGGCCTCCACAACCTTCTGTGGCAATGAATTCCACAGATTCACCACCCTCTGACTGAAGACATTCCTCCTCATCTCCTTCCTAAAGGAACGTCCTTTAATTTTGAGGCTATGACCTCTAGTCCTAGACTCTCCCACTAGTGGAAACATCTTCTCCACATCCACTCTATCCAGGCCTTGGTACGTTTCAATGGGGTTCCCCTCATCCTTCTAAACTTCAGCGAGTACAGGCCCAGTGCCAACTGTAGAAAAGGACAGAATACTCATCTGTCTAAAACCATCAATACAAAATTACATACGAGTAAGTAAAATATTGCATTCCAACATGATTCAATCTATTTATTTTTTGTGCCAGAGAGTTGGTTTCATTCAACATTCCATCCATCTGAAGCAATGCTATTAACGTGCCACATTTGACAACTTTGAAATAGATTTTTTTTAAACACCGCTGGGATTTTCAAATTGTCCTGTGAAATTCTATTAAGCCCAGAGAGATGGATTTAATAAGACCTCATGACATTATTTTGAGAATATCACAGGCATTTATTTCTCTGTGTTCCCCACCCTGTTGCGCCCACAGTTTCTGGGCCTGCTGGTCTCCATTGCATCCCGACCATTGAAAGCCTTGTTTATACAATGCTCACTTTCACAATTATATCTCAACGGCTCCATATCTTGCCACAGAGTAGCCATAAACCTTTGAGAATCTTACGTTCACCTCCAACTTTGACCACTTTTGCATTCGTGACTCCCTTTTACTTCATTATTGACCTTCATTGGTTCAAGGTTTCAGCTCGAGATTCCCTCCCTAAAGCCCTTAAGCTCATGACCTCTCTTCCTTTAAGACAATGACATTGTTATTATACCAAGCAGTTGGTCATTTCTCTTTATCCCACTTATCCCAAGTTTAGTTTAGTTTAGGGTACACAAAATTGCTGGGGAAACTCAGCGGGTGCAGCAGCATCTATGGAGCGAAGGAAATAGGCGACGTTTCGGGCCGAAACCCTTCTTCAGACTTAGTTTAGTTTAGTTTAGTTCCGTTCAGGGGTTCCCAACCTTTTTCGTCCCGTTTATCCCCTGGCAACTTTAATAGCACATAACAATGTTATTTCACCTATTTATGAACAACTAATGTTGAACAGATACTGGAATACCAGAACCAAACACTGTCAGTCAATGAGAAAAAATATGTACAAAGGTACACAAAAATGCTGGAGAAACTCAGCGGATGCAGCAGCATCTATGGAGCGAAGGAAATAGGCAACGTTTCGGGCCGAAACGTTGCCTATTTCCTTCGCTCCATGGATGCTGCTGCACCCGCTGAGTTACTCCAGCATTTTTGTGTACCTTCGATTTTCCAGCATCTGCAGTTCCTTCTTAAACAAAAATATGTACAAATTCAGAATCAACAAATGTACCCCCTGGGTAGGCGAAATCTACCCCAGGTTGGGAACCCTTGGTTTGGTTTATTGCCACATGTACCCAGGTAACAGTTAAAAGCTATTTGTTGACAAGATGGCTTGAGTGTATTCATGTGTAGTCTTTCCGCTGACTGGATGGCACGCAACGTAAGGCTGTACCTCGGTACACGTGACAATAAACTAAACCACATTCCTTGGCTTAATGCCAATGACTGGGAGATTACACCCATGTGAAACATCTTGGGCCATTTTATCTTGCACTGTACATTAATAAATCCAATGTACCTCGGTACACGTGATAATAACAATCAGCTAAACTAACGGACACATATTAGTATTATATGATGACCCACCTTTCAGCCACAGCCAATTTGGTGCATAAGACAAAATATTAGAGTTATAAAGTCATAAAGCATGGAAACAGGTTCTTCGGCCCAACTTGCCCTTGCCGACCAAGATACTCCATCTACCCTAGTCCCACCTGCCCGCGTTCGGCTCATAACCCTCTAAACCTTTCCCATCCATGTACCTTTCCAAATGTTTTTAAAATGTTCTCATAATACCTGCCTTAACTACCTCCTTTGGCAGCTCGTTCATTTTACCCACCAACCTCTTTGTGAAAAAGCTGTTCGCACCGACCAGCGATACCCGCACACGAACACAATTTCACACACACTAGGGACAGTTGTTTTACATTTTTATACCAAGCCAATCAACCTACAAACCTGTACCTCTTTGGAGTGTGGGAGGAAACCGAAGATCGCGGAGAAAACCCACGCAGGTCACAGGGAGAACGTAAAACTCCGTACAGACAGCACCCGTAGTCAGGATCGAACCCGGGTCTCCGGCGCTGTTAGAGCTGTAAGGCAGCAACTCTACCGCTGCGCCACCGTGCCACTGTCCACAGAGCCCTGCCTTGTTGCAGCTACGTAGAGAGAAGATTCACCTTTCTGTGGGTCCATTAGTTCCTAAACTGTCAAAGTTTTAAAATATGTGAAAAAATATATATTTCAGTTACAGGAAGTACAGCTTGTCAGACTCTGTAGTAAGCAGGGATCATATACCCAACCCTGTTCTTATCTACACGTATAGTGCTATAAAACACACACAAATACATACAAGTCATTGAAGGAAACACTCCTGAGATGATTAACCTGGTAACGAGATGCATAGACGGTGAGATATAGAACAAATGAATGAAAGCTTTGCAAAAAAGTAACCATGATAACAAAAAAGCCATAGGTACACAAAAATGCTGGAGAAACTCAGCGGGTGCAGCAGCATCTATGGAGCGAAGGAAATAGGCAACGTTTCGGGCTGAAACCCTTCTTCAGACTGATAGGGTGTGGCGGGGAGAAGGAAGGAAAACAACGGAGGAGGAGCCCGAAAAAGCCATTGTTACCTGTATGTTAGGTGATGATAAGGTAACAGATGTGTTTTGTTGGCAGGGATTGCATGCAGACAGAAATACATCTAAGGCACCATTAGATCAGTTAGTTCAGTAGATGTTGGTGACAACTCTACCGTAAGAGAATCACGGATTTGTTTCCACTTTCCACCATAAATCTGCCGAGTTAAATATCCCATACAAGCAGAAAATCCTTACGATCATGGCATCCACGGAAAAGGTCTGTATCGACATTCAAAGGAACATCTTTCATTAGAATTTCTTAAAAAGAGTAGCTAACTGGATTTAAATGGTTCCAATGTGTAGGAAGGAACTGCAGATGCTGGTTTACACCAAAAATAGACACGAATGCTGGAGTACTTCAGAAGGTCAGCAGCATCTCTGGGGTGCTAAACTACTATCTACCTCTTTGGTGACCCTCAGACTATCCTCGATCGGACTTTACTGGCTTTACCTTGCACTGAACGTTATTCCCTTATCATCTATTGATACACTGTAAATGGCTCGATTGTAATCATATATTGTCCTTCTGCTGACTGGATAGCACACAACAACAGCTATTCACTGTACCTCATTACATGTGAAATCAACTAATTGAAACTAAATGGAATAGGTGACATTTCAGGCCGAGATATCTGAAGAAGGGTCTCGACCCAGAACGTCACTTATAATATCAGACTTCAGTCTGAAGAAGGGTTTCGGCCCGAAACGTTGCCTATTCCCTTCGCTCCGTAGATGCTGCTGCACCCGCTGAGTTTCTCCAGCACTTTTGTCTATCTTCGATTTTCCAGCATCTGCAGTTCCTTCTTAAACGGATCACCTATACCTTTTCATGACCCGCTAAGTTACTCCAACATTTTGGGTCAATCTTCAATGGCTCTAACTCAGTCCTGTGTTCTGAATACAAATTAAAATTGATTTTTTTTTTAGATCACCAAATACGATAAAAATGTATCACCACACTGTTGGTTTTGCTGAGGTGGATTCTTTAGCATTTGGCAAAACATTGCCGATTAATAAATATTTTCAAACGAGGTAATCAATCATAATCAATTTCTCTCTTGAGAACTGGAAATTCTCCAACAACGCGGGGGGAAGTTGCCAGGAGGTTTACAACAGAAACAACTAATGTTCTTAATCATAATTCATAATTGGCTTCAATTCAGAGCTTTGATCTGCCCTTGGAATACAAGCTTTGTGACCAGTCGCACAGGTGTGTTCTGCTCAACTGTAATTACCTGCATTTAGGCTCAAATGAAGTGAAGCTGAGGAGATTTAAAGTGATTGCAGGTGTAGTTGGGGAATTGCATAAAGGTCAGACTTTAATTGACTGCTGACAACTGCAGCTATCGGTAATTGTTTTGCTGAACAATGGCTACTTCTGCATCGAGAGCCTGGGTACAAAGCGATGAGGCACCCCTCACCAACACTCATGCCACCCAGTTGAAGGCACAGTGATGGGACTGCTGCTGCCTCACAGCTCCAGAGACTGGGGCGTGAACCAGACTACAGTTGCTGCCTGCGCGGAGTTTGGAACTTCTCACCGTGACCGCGTGGGTTTTCTCCGGGTGCTTCGGTATCCTCCCACACTCCAAAGACGTGCAGCTTTGTAAGTCTATTGACTTTGGTAATTGTTCCTAATGTGTAGGTTGTGAACCTGGGTTAATATAGGGTAGGCAAAAGTGCTGGAGAAACTCAGCGGGTGCAGCAGCATCTATGGGGCGAAGGAAATAGGCAACGTTTCGGGCTGAAACCCTTCTTCAGACTCTACAAACCTGTACATCTTTGGAATGTGGCAGGAAACCAACTATCTCATGCGTAGGTTGCAAAACTGGGATAACATAGATCTAGTTTATGGGTGGTTGATGGTCGGTGATTAGTACGGGTGTCGGAGGTTATGGGGAGAATCGGGTTAGGAGGGAGAGATAGATCAGCCATGATTGAATGGCGGAGTAGACTTGAAAGCAGCTTGCCAGCTGCATGGAGGACAGATGTGTGGTGCGTCCGTCACCGTGCCCGTCGGAAACCAGCTCCACTGCGTCGCGAATGTTTTCAACGATGATGAATGAAGCAGACTTGATGGGTCGAATCGCCTAATTCTACTCCTGTTCCTTATGAACTCGGAGAAAATCCACACAGGTCACGGGGAGAAAATACAAACTCCACACAGCCAGCACCTGTGGTCGGGATCGTACCCGGGTGACTGGCGCTGTAAGGCAGCAACTCTACCGCTGTGCCACCGTTCTGCTGAACTTACAAAGATGAAGTCGACTTAAAAAGATATTAATGCAAGTTGCGGAGAATCAGAGATCACTCTATGTAATATCCTGAATGATGTTTCGTGGAGAGAATGGAATGGAGCAGTTTTGTGGAGTTTTCTTTGGTAGTTCAGATGGTGAAGGGTTAAAGTAATTTACTCCAAGCACATGGGTCAAGGACTTTTATTGTGTTTGCGTGGGTGATGGTGCTAGCAAGAACACAGGTGCCAGCGCTAGCAGTGAGCAAACGGCCGTACAGGCAGCAAGATAATGTAACAGGTGTGGGGAGGGCAGGAGTCTGCTGTGTACGTAATTGAGAGGACAAAATGTCCTTGCATAACTGAAGGCATTGCATTTGACATTAGCTGCTTTTCTTAAAACAAAATAACCAGAGTCGGAATAGATTTGGATGAAATGGCCTTTTTTAAGGAGCAATGGGATGAACTTATCCCTTGTTCAGTCGTTCAGATTATTGATTCTTTTTTTTTTTAATTACATGTCCCGACAAAACTCTTTGCAAGACTGAAATCCACTTGAAAATGCAACAGAATAATTTTGCAAATGTCATGTCTGAGAAAGGTTCCTGGATATTTTGCACTGTTTCACTGTCACCTTATTTGATTAAAACGTAGACACACAGGGCGGCATGGATAGAGCAGCGGTAGAGTTGCTGCCTCGCATCACCAGAGACCAGGGTTTGATCCTGACTACGGGTGCTGTCTGTACGTTCTCCCGTGACCTGCGTGGGTTTTCCCCGGGTGCTCCGGATTCCTCCCACACTCCAAAGACGTGCAGGTTTTGTAGGTCAACTGGCTTGGTGCAATTGTAAATTGTCCCTAGTGTGTGTAAGGGTAGTGTTAGTGTGCGGGGATCGCTGGTCGGCACGGACTCGGTGGGCCAAAGGGCCTGTTTCCTCGTTGTATCTCTAAATTAACCTAAAATAATCTTGAACTGACTAGAGCTGAAAGATGAAGAAAGAGAACACAGGGTTTTGTTTGAATAATCAAAGAGTGAACCACCACTGTTGATGCTTTGCAAATATAGAACGCACAATAAAGAGATAAGAGAGGTTGTGGTATCAACTTCCCAGCTGTTGCTATCATATGTACAGGGAGATACGGTTCAATCTGCAATCAGACTTCAGTCTTAAACTCAAATCAGCACTGTAGACTCTCAATGAAAGAATCAATGATGCAAACATGTACTCCCATATGAAAAGCCAGAGACAATCAAAGATTAAAGCTTAATAATTTGTAATTTTAATGAAATTTAAACATCTGGCAGTCAGAGGTTAAATATGTACCAGAGAAAAGTGAACTTAAAAGTAAATATAACTTGCTGATATGTGTAGGAAGGAACTGCAGATGCTGGTTTAAACCAAAGATAGACACAAAAAGCTGGAGTAACTCAGCAGGACAGGCAACATCTCTGGAGGAAAGGAATAGGTGACGTTTCGCGTGGAGACCCGGAACGTTGCCTATTTCCTTCTCTCTATAGATGCTGCCTCACCCGCTGAGTTTCTCCAGCATTTTTGTCTACCTTCTGTCTATAATCATTGTTAATATGAAATGCCTTTGTTGGGTCATCTCAGAATCGCCTCTGTTCCAAGGAGAGCACCCCTTCTTCATCAATCTATTTAAGAATAAGGAATAAGCCATTTAGAATGGAGATGAGGAAACACTTTTTCTCAGAGTGGTGAGTCTGTGGAATACTCTGCCTCGGGTTCTCTGGATGATTTCAGGTGGAGGCAGGTTCTCTGGATGCTTTAAAGAGAGAGCTAGATAGGGCTCTTAAAAATAGCGGAGTCAGGGGGGTATGGGGAGAAGGCAGGAACGGGGTACTGATTGGGGATGATCAGCCATGATCACATTGAATGGCGGTGCTGGCTCGAAGGGCCAAATGGCCTACTCCTGCACCTATTGTCTATTTGCATAACTAAAGGTGTGCATCACTGGAATCCCTTTGAGTTAGTTTAGTTTATTGTCACGTGTACCGAGGTACAGTGAAAAGCTTTTGTTGCGTGCTAACCAGTCAGCAGAAAGACAATATATGATTACAATCGAGCCATTTAGTGTATGATGCAATTAATGGAATAATGTTTAGTGCAAGGTAAAGCCAACAAAGTCCAATCAAGTATAGTCCTAGGGTCACCAATGAGGTAGATAGTAGTTCAGGATTGCTCTCTGGTTGTGGTAGGATGGTTCAGGATGGTTTAGGAAAATAGATGGAGAGGGGGGAGGAGCAATGGATGCAAGACCAGACTCTGGCCTGTGTAGTCCTCTTAAACTCAGATGTTCCAGGAGTGATCAACAATGTCTGGTCCTATAAGGGCGGCCTGGTGGTGCAGCAGTAGAGTTGCTGCCTCACAGCGCCAGAGACCCTAGTTTGATCCCCGACTACGGGTGCTGTCTATACGGAGTTTGTACGTTCTCCCCGTGACCTGCGTGGGGGTTTTTTCCGAGACCTTCGGTTTCCTCCAACACTCCAAAGATGTGCAGGTTTTTTAGGTTAATCTGCTTGGTATAAATGTAAAATGTAAAATGTGTGTGTAGGGCAGTGTTGTGCGGGGATCGCTGGCCGGTGCGGACTCGGTGGGCCAAAGGGCCTGTTTCTGCACTATCTCTACACTAAACTAAACCATTTATTCTGTGGCAAACATTGAACACAGTGACTTGCTGCATACTTGCAGTGTTGGAAACAGGCCCTTCGGCCCAACTTGCCCGTGCCGACCAACATGCCCCATCTACTCAGGTCCCACCTTCCCATGTCAGTCATCCACATTCACAAGATGCGGTAGCAAATGGACATTGTGTGCGGAAGCGCTGTTTATTCCGGTCCCATTCTGTTTGCTGCCTCTTGCTCCAGATATGTCATTGTCAAACTGAGGATTTATAAACCATATTTATGTCGGTACCAAATCAGGAGTGTAAACGGGGTAACTGGTTTATAAGCAAATGTCTGACACGTTATTGAATGCAGTTAAAAGATTTATAAAATACGAAGTGAACCTGCCAAATAGGATGTAATGTAAATGGTGATTATGAAATGTGTGCTGTAAATCTGATGAATGTCTAATCTGGACCAACTCTATTCACTTAAGTCGAGTTTATCGTGAGACCTGTTATTAGTACAATGACTATAGATTGAACATGCTCTGGGGTTTTCAGAGTGATTGATTTTGATATATATCTCTTTGATGTATGCAATAAATTAAAATGCTTATATTTCACTGGACTTAATATACTCATAATGCATGGTTGCATAGTATTGGGAAATAGACAGTCAGATGTAAAAGATGGGCAGTTATATTTTGCAGGAAGTTGCCGACTGTGCAGAATAAAAACCGGGCAGTTTGCGAGTTAACGAACGTGAAGACCTAGTCATTTCAATGCCAGATATTCCTGTTTCTAATATCACGCACACAGACTGTTGGTATCATTATGATTTGCATCTGGCGTGCTTGAACAGGGCACGGGATATTTAAGTGGCAGAAGCTGGTGAGCAATTTAAATATGCCATTGACTGGATGGTAATTAATAGCATTACATTTTAGTTTCAAGATACAGCCGTGGAAACAGGCCCTTCGGCCCACCAAATCCGTGCCAACCAGCGATCCCCGCGCACTTATGCCCCTGTCCCACTTAGGAAACCTGAACGGAAACCTCTGGAGACTTTGCGCCCCACCCAAGGTTTCCGTGCGGTTCCCGGAGGTTGCAGGTGGTTGCCGGAGGTTGCAGGTAGTGGAAGCAGGTAGGGAGACTGACAAAAACCTCCGGGAACCGCACAGAAACCTTGGGTGGGGCGCAAAGTCTCCAGAGGTTTCCGTTCAGGTTTCTTAAGTGGGACAGGGGCATAACACTATCCTACACTCGCAAGGAACAATTTACGATTATACACGAGGAGTACGTACAAACTCCGTACGGACAGCACCCGCGGACTGGAGCGAGCCCGGGTCTCTGGTGCTGCAAGCGCCGAAAGGCAGCAACTCTACCTCTGCGCCACCGTGCCATCCCGGTGTTAAATCAACATCAGGAGATAGGATTTGGGTGGATTGCTTTGTCCAATGTTAGGTATTGATGCAACATTATTTTGCCTTGGTAAACTATTTGGACGATTTTTCCTTTGTTTTTGTTCAATTTAAATTAGTTCCTGGATCGGAGCATAACGGATCTTTGTATGACAATCAGTGGCATATTATCCTTCTCAGCTGTGGTCTAGGCATGTTACCAGAAGATTATTTGCCACCTGTTACTGAGTATAATCTGATAAATGCTCGCAGATATTTACAAATTCAAGTTGAGTTGGAATGAAAGACTTGTATTTTTCAATTGCAGGACACCTTCACATGTTGAATACCAAAGATGTACCCCAGTTACTATTGCATTGTATGGTGTCCCACTTTTTACACTCAAGATTACAATTAAGGGGTTGGACAGGCTAGATGCAGGAAGATTGTTCCCGATGTTGGGGAAGTCCAGACCAAGGGGTCACAGTTTAAGGATAAGGGGGAAATCTTTTAGGACCGAGATGAGAAAAACATTTTTCACACAGAGAGTGGTGAATCTCTGGAATTCTCTGCCACAGAAGGTAGTTGAGGCCAGTTCATTGGCTATATTTAAGAGGGAGTTAGATGTGGCCCTTGTGGCTAAAGGGATCAGGGGGTATGGAGAGAAGGCAGGTACAGGATACTGAGTTGGATGATCAGCCATGATCATATTGAATGGCGGTGCAGGCTCGAAGGGCCGAATGGCCTACTCCTGCACCTATTTTCTATGTTTCTAAGATCCCACAAACTGCATAAAGACAAAATGACCTGACCACTGGCTTCTGAAGTGGGGTCTCGAACCGAAACATCGCCAGTTAATTCTCTCCACAGATGCTGCCTCGCCCGCTGAGTTTCTCCAGCATTTTTTGTCTACCTTCGATTTTTCGGTCGAGGATGGGGAGAACAAAAGGAGGAGCCAGCGTGCTTTGTAAACTTGTCAGCACCATAGGTGGCCTCCATATGTATGCAATCAAAGAATTTCACTGTATCTCTAAAGTATTCCATCATTTTGATGGCTAAAGCAAATCAAAGCTGCATTCAGCATCTTAGTAAATTTGATGTTGGAATAAAATATGTCTTCATCTAAAAGTGTCAGTGAGCTAATGATGTCAAAGGGTCTCTGTGAAGCCATCTTCCAGGAGACATGCGAATGAGACTGTAGTCTTGAGAAACAAATATGACTTCTGCAAGAGTTCTGGCACCTGCCTGCAGGTACTGCCGGTTCGGAGTTTGTCCGTTCTCCCTGTTTCTACGGGTGCTCCGGTTTCCTCCCACATTCCAAAGACTTGCGGGTTTGTAGGTTAATTGCCCTCTGTAAATTGTCCCTAGTGTGCAGGGTAGAATTAGTGTACGGGTGATCACTGGGCGATTGGCTTCTGTAGATTGTCCCTAGTGTGTGTGGGGTAGAACTAATGTATGGGTGATCGTTGGTTGGCACAGACTCAGTGGGCCGAAGGGCCTGTTTCCACGCTGTATCTCTAAACCAAACTAAACTTAAAAAATGAGCTGAGTATAGAAACTAGACATGAATTGTGTCACCCCTTTAGGTGCCTTGACCAAGATTAACGAACACTGCAGGGATCGGAGCAATTCTACGTCACATTTTGCAATTGATTTGTGGTACTGCAGTGTTAGAGTGCAGAGTTATTCTTTGTTGAAGTCTTCCTTACTTTCCGAAGGAGTAGGATGACATGGCGTGCACTAACAAGGTGACTGCCACTACTCTCAGCCTCAATAACAAGAGGAAATATCTGCTTGAAGGCACAAGTACTGTTTGACTGGCCCAATCATTCATTCTGGATAAGGCTGATCTTTCTGACTGCCCATTGGAAATATTTCCCTTGGGATTACTGTCCTTTGTAAAGAGCAACGGTTTCAAAGGTAAGTGCTCAGCAAGGAACACTGTGTTCCACTTTTATAGCATTTATGATGGTCTTTCATAGGTGTATAAAGTCTTTCTGAAACACAAGTGGTACCTGTTAGTGACCTGATTTGCTCCCTTGCCGAAGCCAAGCACCACCATAACAGTAAACTACAAGATAAAAGCTCCACTTACACTTACTCAAGTAGTCCTGGATCAAATGGCTTATCTATGCTTAAATTGTCTGCAGTTAAAAGTATAAATGTAATTTCTGCCAATGGGGTTTTCAATAGTTTTCAGAGCCAATAGTTGACAGATTACATAGAACATAAGTACAACACAAGAACAGGCCCTTCGGCCCACAATATCCATGCCCAAAATGATTCCAACTCTTATCTGCCCACACATAATTCATACACCTCCATTGCCTGCTTATGTTGATCCAAAAAGTCTCTTATAAGCTCCTATCGTATCTGACTCCACCACCACTGGCCTATAATTCCCTGGGTTCATTACACTTTCCTTCTTATAGAAAATAGGTGCAGGAGTAGGCCATTCGGCCCTTCGAGCCTGCACCGCCATTCAATATGATCATGGCTGATCATCCAACTCAGTATCCTGTACCTGCCTTCTCTCCATACCCCCTGATCCCTTTAGCCACAAGGGCCACATCTAACTCCCTCTTAAATATAGCCAATGAACTGGCCTCAACTACCTTCTGTGGCAGAGAATTCCAGAGATTCACCACTCTCTGTGTGAAAATGTTTTTTCTCATCTCGGTCCTAAAATATTTCCCCCTTATCCTTAAACTGTGATCCCTTGGTCTGGACTTCCCCAACATCGGGAACAATCTTCCTGCATCTAGCCTGTCCAACCCCTTAAGGATTTTGTAAGTTTCTATAAGATTCCCCCCTCAATCTTCTAAATTCTAGCGAGTACAAGCCGAGTCTATCCAGTCTTTCTTCATATGAAAGCCCTGACATCCCAGGAATCAGTCTAGTGGACCTTCTCTGTACTCCCTCTATGGCAAGAATGTATTTTCTTAGATTATGTAAAGGAACAACATTAGGGTGGCATAGTGGTGCAGCTGTTGGAGTTGCTGCCTCACAACAACCAAGACCTGGGTTCGATCCTGACTTTGGGTGCTGTCTGTGTGGAGTTTGAACATTCTCCTTGTGACCGCGTGGGTTTCCTCTGGGTGCTCCGGTTGTCTCCCACATCTCAAAGATGTATTGTAGGTTAATATGCATGTGTAAAATTGCCCCATGGTGTGCAGGGAGCGATGTGAAAGTACTTTAACACACGACTAGGTTTGAACGGGCAATTGGTCAACATGGACTCGGTGGGCCGAAGGGCCTGTTTCCATGTTGGATCTCTGAACATTAGCTACTCTGCAGCCCTCAAGGCTATGGCTGGAGTAGACACGGTGACCTTCATCAAGGTGCTTGCAGTCTCCTTGCTTGCTTTACTCAATAAACTGGGATATATCCCATCAAGTCCTGGGGATTTATTCACCTTAATTGTCTTCAAGAGGCCCCCAACACCACTTCCTTCTTAATCTCAACCTGCCCTTGCGTATTAGTAACCTTCTCACTGATTTTACACCAAGCTCCATGTGCAAAGTACTCATTTAGTACCTAACCTAATCCCCAGACTCCAAGCACAGAATCCCTTCTTCCTACCCTTAGCAGTCCTTCCTTTTCTCTGATTAACCTTGTGTTGTTAAAGTAGGTACAAAAAGTACATTTATTTTCTCCAACTCACCAAGCCATTTCATGGCTCTTTTTGGCACTTCTAATTCCTCTTATATTTACATTCCTCAAAGGTCCTGTCTAATTCCATCCTCTTAAACCTTGCATGCTCATTTATTTATTATTTTTTTTGGACCAAATTTACAACATCTTTACTCATCTAAGGTCCCTTTTCTTTGCCATCCGTATCCCTCCTCTTTACTGGACATGCCGGTTCTGAACTTCTACCAACTGGCCTTGAAATGCCTCCAGATGTGGACCTACCCAACGGCCAGCTGCTCCCAGTGTAACCCTCTCGAGCTCCTGCCTAATAATGTTGTCGTTTGTTTTATGCCTATTTAGTACCTTCCCACATGTCCTGCCTTCTCCCTATTCAAAACAATCTTAAAACTTATGGAGTTGTGATCACTATACAGAGTTTAGTTTAGTTTTAAGGACCTGTCCCAGTTGGGTGATTTTTTTTTGGGTGACTACAGGCAATTGCCGCAAAATTTTCAACATGTTGAAAAGTTTTCGTCGACAGTGGTGACAATTTTTGCTGTTGTATGGTGACGTAGGTTGTTGTAGGTTGTCGCCAGGTGACGCAGGTGAATATCATTAAAGCTAGTCCCTGGCAGTTGCCTAAGTGGGACACGCCCATTAGTTTTAGTTTTAGTTTAGAGTCTAGCACAGAAACAAACCCTTCGGCCCATCGAGTCTACGACCACCAGCGATCACCGCACACTAGCACTATCCTACACTAGGAATAATTTACAATTTTACCAAGCCAATTAGAATAAAAATCTGTGTGGCTTTGTTGTTGGGGGGAAACCGGAGTAATCGGAGAAAACTCGCGCAGATCACGGGGAGAACATACAAACTCCTTACAGGCAGCACCCGTAGTGAGGATGTGTAGGATTGTGTTGATGTGCGGGGATCGCTGGTCGGCGTGGACTCGGTAGGCCAAAGCGCCTGTTTACGCTCTGTATCTGTAAACTAAGCTGAAACTAAGTCCAGACACAAGGTCAAGCGTCGAGCAGATGCTTCTGGAGATGACCGGACCCCAAAATAAAAGTAGAGTCAATTCTCCAGAAGAAGCGAATCCTGGCAAGAGGCAGCGATATCTCCCTGAAGAGGCGATAACTGTTGGTGACGTGCACTTGTGAATATACAGAGTGCTGTAATCTGAAGACCAGCTGTCTATGAAAGACCATTGAAGTCGTTCCCAGAGGTGGCATTGTGGAGAGATTTCACGTTCTATTATATTGCAGTTCCTTACCATTCAATAGACTGGTCCATTCAGTGATAAAGGGGAAAAAGTCACTGATTTATTTACACTGTGTTATTTTTGGCTTTTTTTAATTTGGTAACGTTTTAAGAAGCAGTATGATTTGAACAACGCAATCCTTGTCTCCGAGTTAATCGACCATATGTTAGTATCGTATTGCACTCTATACTAATTGTTCAGGTTTCAGGCATTCTCATCCAAAAACCCGAGCATGCCATCCCACTGGGGGAAGTTTCCGTCAGCTTGAGGCAACATTGATGCCTTCATGCTAACTTGAGAAGGATGTGGATCGATCGATGGAGTAAATCTGCAGTGTCACAATGTTGGCTACAGGGAGAAAGTAGAGGCCAAGAACCAGGAGGGGAAGAATAAGCAGGAAACGTAATCCATTGCGTAGGAAGGAACTGCAGATGCTGGTTTGAACCGAATATGGATACAAAAAGCTGGAGTAAGTCAGCAGGACAGGCAGCATCTCTGGAGAGAAGGAATGGGTGACGTTTCGGGTCGATTCTCGACCCGAAACGTCACCCATTCCTTCTCTCCAGAGATGCTGCCTGTCCCGCAGAGTTACCAGGTTTTTGTGTCTATTTTCTTTAATTTTTGATTTTATTGGATCTGATTTGGCTTTTTCAGTCATATCAAGTCGCTTTGAGTTATCAAGTCATAGTTCATTTGTATGTAGGGTTGTCAATGGTCAACCTTGTAATGTACATGTAACCCAGGAACAGCCAGTTTTAGTTTAGAGATACAGCGTGGGAACTGGCCCTTCGGCCCACCAAATCTGCACCTCCAACCATCACCTGTACACTAGTTCTATCCTACACATCTGGGATCATTTACAAAGGCCAATTAAGTTATAAATCGGCTCGTCTTTGGAGTGTGGGGGGAAACTGGAGCACCTGGAGGAAACCCATGCAGTAACAGAGAGAATGTATTAACTCTGTACAGTCGGCACCCGTAGGCAGGATTGAAACTAGCATTGGTTGAGGAACAGCAGCTCATCTTTTGTATGGGCAGATTACACCCCAGTGATATGACTTTTGATTTTGCTAACTTCAAGTAACCCCTGCACTCTCTCTCTCTCTCTCTGTCCATCCCTCCCCCACCCAAGTCGCACCAGGTTCCCGTTCTCACCTAGCAAACAGCTAACAATGGACAGATTCCTTTATTATCATTAATTATTTGCATATCTTTCATTCACTTGTTCTCTCTCACTCCACATCACCCTCTATATCTCTCATTTCCCTTTGCCCTGACTCGCAGTCTGAAGAGGGGTCTGGACCTGAAACGTCACCCATTCCTTTTCTCCGGGGATGCTGCCTGTCCCGCTGAGTTACTCCAGCATTTTGTGCCTATCCTCGGTGTAAACCAGCATCTGCAGTTCCTTCCTACACATTTCACTGGCATTGGTCCTGTATTTACATGATAGAAGGTATCAATGTCTATAGATTGGCTCTAATCTGTTTGAATAACGGCACAGGATTGATGAACTAAATGTCCCGACTCTGCCTGCATGCTCCTCTATAAAATGTATCTTGAAACTTGTGTTCTGCATTAATCGATTGGGCAGCGGTAGAGTTGCTGCCTTACAGCGCTGGAGACCCAGGTTCGATCCCGACTATGGGTGCTGTCTGTACGGAGTTTGTACGTTCTGCCCATGACCTGCGTGGTTTTCCCCCGAGATCTTCTGTTTCCTCCCACACTCCAAAGACGTTCAGGTATGTAGGTTAATTGGCTTGGTGTATGTGTAAATTGTCCCTAGTGTATGTAGGATAATGTTAATGTGCAGGGATCGCTGGTCAGCGCATAGAAAATAGGTGCAGGAGTAGGCCATTCGGCCCTTCGAGCCTGCACCGCCATTCAATATGATCATGGCTGATCATCCAACTCAGTATCCTGTACCTGCCTTCTCTCCATACCCCCTGATCCCTTTAGCCACAAGGGCCACATCTAACTCCCTCTTAAATATAGCCAATGAACTGTGGCCTCAACTACCTTCTGTGGCAGAGAATTCCAGAGATTCACCACTCTCTGTGTGAAAAATGTTTTTCTCGTCTCGGTCCTAAAAGATTTCCCCCTTATCCTTAAACTGTGACCCCTTGTTCTGGACTTCCCCAACATCGGGAACAATCTTCCTGCATCTAGCCTGTCCAACCCCTTAAGAATTTTGTAAGTTTCTATAAGATCCCCCCTCAATCTTCTAAATTCTAGTGAGTACAAACCGAGTCTATCCAGTCTACAAACCGAGTCTATCCAGTCTACGAACCGAGTCTATGCAGTCTACAAACCGAGTCTATCCAGTCTACAAACCGAGTCTATCCAGTCTACAAACCGAGTCTATCCAGTCTACAAGCCGAGTCTATCCAGTCTACAAGCCGAGTCTATCCAGCACGCACTCAATGAGCCGAAGGGCCTGTTTTCTCGCTGTATCTCTAAAATCTAAACTAAAAAATATTGCTCGCAACGTCATCCCATTGCTTCCAAATAACAATCATGGTAGATGACGAAAGTTGAATTCTATGCTCACTGAAAATTGCTTCAGTGGTCTCACTTGCTTCTCCAGTTTATTTTGAACTTCAGTTTAAACTATGATTGCCAAACTTTCATCTTTATCACATAACATGTTAAAAGTGCTAACCGAACTTCAAACATGTTAATCATAAATATAGAAATTGTCATTGGCATTCACAATATGCACCCATGAAACGCAAGTGGACCCATTTAAACAATTCACAATGAACTTGGTTGTGAGCAACCATCTGAAAATGAGCCCTAATTTTAATGGAATATTTTACAATGCATAATTGAAAGAATGAACCCACTCAATAGCCACTGATGTTTAATATTCATGTCCCCTTCCTTTCTTGATTTTTAAGATATATATGCTAAATAGTAGATACAAATGCATATGAATAATTGCCATTCACATTATATGTATTCCTAATGTATAAAGGCTTGGATATGCCTCGATAGTTGATTACTCATTTTTAATCGGCTTTCGCTTAAAGGTCAACTTTTGGGACACTAAAGTTGTATTCTGTCACTTCTATATTCAAAAAGACCTTTCATTGTTTGTCAGTTTAGACCTGATAACAAATTGTACTTTTGGGTATTTTAATGCAAATTTCACAAATTATAAATGTAAATAAATTTACATTTAAAATAAAGGAAGAAAGACATTTGGAATGTATTTGATGTCTTTGCCAGCTCTTAAACGCAACTCAAAGTTCATGACTGGAAATGCATTGGTTGAGGTCCTCATGCTGTCTGCTATTTAGCTCGTTTGCTGAGGAGATATCATTCGTTCTAGGAACAAGATTCAGCCTTTCGAGTCTACGCTACCATTCAATCATGGCTGATTTATCTTTCCATATCAACCCCATTCTCCTGCCTTCCTCCCGTAACCCCTGTCCCACTTGGGCGACTCTTTAGGTGACTGCCAGGGACTATTTTTAATGGGATTCACCTACTACACCTGGCAACAACCTACAACAGCACCTACGACAACCTGCAACAACACCAACAGAAACCTACGGCAACCCACAACAGCATCTACGGAAACCTACGACAGCAAAAATTGTCGCCACTGTTGCCCATAAATTTTCAACATGTCCTGTAGTCGCCCCAAAAATTTCCTAAATGGGACAGGCCCATTATTAATCAAGAATTTGTCAATTGCATGCAGATATTCAGAAATACATGGAAGCATTCAGAATACATTGTGGGTGTCAGGGGTTATGGGGGGGAAGGCAGGAGAATGGGGTTACAAGGAAGAGATAGATCAGCCATGATTGAATGGCGGAGTGGACTTGATGGGCCGAATGGCCTAATTCTGCTCCTATCACATGACCTTAATGACCCTAAGACAGGTGGCACAATCCTTTGGAAAAAATGGAATTGATGGGTTTGGTACAAGAGTTGGCATAGATTCGTTGGGCCAAAAGATCTCCTTCAAAGACATTGGAAGCAAAGTATATACACGATTTATATACTTTTACATGGCAGCACAGTGACTCAGCGGTAGAGCTGCCATCTCAAACCACCAAAGACTCTGGTTCGATCCTGACCTCGGGTACTGTCTGTGTGGAGTTTGCACATTCTCCCTGTGGGTTTCCTTGGGTTTCCAGGTGCTCTGATTTCCTTCCATAGACAGCGGGCTTGTAGGTTAATTGGCTTGGGTAAGATTGTAAATTGTCCCTTGTGTGTAGGATAGTGCTAGTGTACTGGGTGATTGCTGTTCAGTATGGACTCGGTGGACGGAAGGGCCATTTCCACTCTATCTCCCTAAATTCACACCATTTTACACTGCATACTCTAGCTCACTGACTGATCAATTGGTGATCGATCATTATGATGGTTTGATCACCAACATTTCCATTCTATAACAATAAAACATTTTTGCACCTTTGCCATTGGCAGGGGGGGAAATGTGTGCAATAATGTCATATAGAATATGGAATGGTAGTGAAGAGAGGCTGTTGCAGAATTCATGTCAGAGTGAGGAGGAGAACCTCTTCAAAGTATGCATTCTCCAGAGATGCTGCCTGTCCTGTTTACTTACTCCGGCATTTTCTGTTTATCTTCAGTGTAAATCAGCATTTGCAGTTCCTTCCTGCACTCTTTTTGTCTGCTCCACTGCGAAATCTCCTCAAGGTAAGCCTAATTTGAAGAAGATCTCTCCTCTCACTGTTGAGAATTCTGGAACTCTTCTCTCTCATTGCTAGACTTCCATATCTCTGTGCCCCCCCCCCCCCTCTCCCCTGACTCGCAATCTGAAGAAGGGTCTCGACCCGAAACGTCACCCATTCCTTCTCTCCATATAGATGCTGCTGCCTGTCCCACTGAGTTACTCCAGCATTTTGTGTCTATCTTCGGTTCCTTGTGTAAGAAAGAACTGCAGATGCTGGTTAAAATTGAAGGTAGACACAAAATGCTGGAGTAACTCAGCGGGTGAGGCAGCATCTCAGGAGGGATGGAATGGGCGATGTTATGGGTCAAGACCCTTCTCTCGATAGATGCTGCCTGTCCCACTGAGTTACTCCAGCATTTTGTGGTCTATCTTCGGTGTAAACCAGCATCTGCAGTTCCTTCCTACACTAAACTTCTTAAGTTGGTATTCGCAGTGACTTCAATGTACAAAACAACAGGGAGAATTGTTAATGGGCCGATGTCTCACTAGTTTTACACAACTGCAGAAAGACCTCAAACAATAGCAGACTTATCAACCAAGCAGAAGTGATTCGATATTCTATCTTGAGTGTAATTAATGTAAGCCACCATCTGCTGAAGTTATAATGTAAGTATTTAGGACTCAGAATAATTAAATCATTGCTTGGTGCAATTTAAATATTATAAAATCCATCTCAAAAGAGTTTGTAGTGAATCAGCAAGTACTGTACATATTCAAAGTGTCTCATTGTTCACTATAAATAAGTACTCTTTCAGCTTCGTCCAAGTGGTTTGTAAAAATTGTTTGAATGTAATTGAAATGATGGTCTAAACACAGAATTTTATTCTGCTAATCCAACACAAACTGAGCCTTGGCCGTCCTTGGAAATGAACAAATGTCAGCTCGTGCAAGTCAGATCCGACATTAAACTGCAACCTTCATATTATTTAGGGGCTGCATGGTGGTGCAGTGGCAGAGTTGCTGCCTCACAGTCACAGCGCCAGAGACCCGGGTTCGAACCTGACAATGGGTGCTGTCTGTACGGAGTTTGTATGTTCTCCCCGTGACCTGCTTGAGTTTTCTCGCATGCGGCTATTTCCGCAAGCAAGTCTGCTGTTCTGGATGAATGTGGTCTCCGTGCTGGAGCTCCCCCCGTGGTCTCCGTGCTGGAGCTCCCTCCGTGGTCTCCGTGCTGGAGCTCCCTCCATGGTCTCCGTGCTGGAGCTCCCCCCGTGGTCTCCACGCTGGAGTTTCACCCGTGGTCTCCACGCTGGAGTTTCACCCGTGGTCTCCACGCTGGAGATTCACCCGTGGTCTCCACGCTGGAGTTTCACCCGTCGTCTCCACGCTGGAGTTTCACCCGTCGTCTCCACGCTGGAGTTTCACACGTGGTCTCCACGCTGGAGTTTCGCCCGTGGTCTCCACGCTGGAGTTTCGCCCGTGGTCTCCACGCTGGAGTTTCGCCCGTGGTCTCCACGCTGGAGTTTCGCCCGTGGTCTCCACGCTGGAGCTCCCCAACGTGGTCTCCACGCTGGAGTTCCCCAACGTGGTCTCCCACTGCTACTACACGGTACAAATGATACATTTATGCGTGTGAAGTAGCACTTCGTTTTCAGACTTGCATAACATCTGACTTTCGCAAAGCTCCGAGGGACGTACTCCTTGCTCAAGTCGAGGATCGTCTATATGAAACAATGCATGGTATCCAAGTTTGATTTTTGATTTTTTTTTAAAGGCTTATTATTGCAGTGGCTATTGCAGCGGCTATTACATCCGCCCAGCTTTTCACACAAAGGGTGTATGGAACGAGCTGCCAGAGTAAGTAGTTGAGGCAGGCAGAGCTGTCTTAACAGCATTATAGGCCCCTGGGCAAAGCAGTGCACTGGGTCCCCTGCACTTGCAGTTTCTTTGTGCCGAATCAAATTATGCCGTCATGCACTTGCGATGTTCTTCTCTGTTTTCATGTTCTACAATAACATTCTACAATACATAGATTAGCATGAGATCTCTATGCTCGTGGGGCCCCGGGCAACTTCCCAGCATGTCCATGCGTTAAGACGGCCCTGGAGCCGGGGACTATCCCAATATTTAAGAAAGAGTTGGACAAATTCATGGCAAGGACAGTTTTGGAGGGATATGGACCAAAGGCAGGCAGATGGGACCAGTGTAGCTGAGACAGTATGGGCAAGTTGGGCCGAAGGGCCTGTTTCAACGCTGTATCACTCTATGACTCTATTTGATTATTTAGTGGCTGACAGAATCTCCTCCTTATAGCTGCAACAGGTCCAAACACCATTAGCCGGTATCATGAGAAGAAACCTGTCCATTATGTATCTAAAATTGCTGCAAACTAAACAGAGTTACTCCAGCATTTAGTGTCTATCTTCAATATGAACCAGCATCTGCAGTTCCTTCCAACACCACAGAAAGAAAAAAAAAATGTTTGCACTAACCTATTTCCTTCAATAATTTGCCATTATTATCAACTAATAATTTCTTCTCTTGGCATATTTAAGGTGCAATAGGCGATAAATACTCACTATTGCTTTGGCAAGATACTGAGTCAATTAATGAAAAATACATTCTGGCTTTCTCAATGTAAACCTGGAAGGGCATAACTAAATATGTACAGTATACATATTTCAGTCAGGAAAAGTAATTGTGCAATCTATGTTTTATTTTATGTGTTTAGGGTTCAAGTGGAGAAATTCATTGAAGTCCATTCATTCATTCATTTTATGATCAGTGAATGCACTAGAAATGCAAATAAACAGGAAGAAATATTGTCATTCTAAAGAAAAGTAACTGAATATCTGATGATTTAATAGTTAGTTATTAACTAATGTATTCTCTGTCCATATGTCAGAAATCTTAAAGCTGATGTTCATGATTTGTATTGTTTTATTAATTAGATGTGGGGTGGGACAGTGACAACACAAGTGAAGATACATACAGATTTCGTTTATTTAGAGATACAGTGTAGAAACAGGCCCTTCGGCCCAACAAGTAAAGGCCGACCAGCGACCCCCACACACTAACACTATCATACACACACTAGGGACAATTTTACATTGATACCAAGCCAATTAACCTACAAACCTGTACGTCTTTGGAGTGTGGGGGGGGGGAACCGAAGATCTTGGCGAAAACCCACGCAGGACATGGCGAGAACGTACAAACCAAAGGAATAGTTAGATCTCAAGCCGGGTGTTGAGCTGCCAGGTTGTTGCCTCTGCGTCAATAACTCTCAGGCCCTGAGCTCCATTTGGTGGGTGGTAGAGCGGGCACCCAGAGATGACATGGTTGGCTGTCTGGTTCAGCTCCGCATTCACAGGCTGGGGTCTGGTGGAGTTCCCATCTCCACATGCTGGCATTGAAATGCCCAACTCCAGTGCGAAGTCTTGTTGACGTGACTAGACGACATGTGTTGTTCTACTGACCAGGAGAAATGTCTAGACTAGCCCTCCATCAGGGAACGAGTGCAAACTCAATTGTCTGGCTCACAAATTTTAATCTTGTACAACGAGTCAACAATAAAACTTAGATTTAATCTCATAAATGTACTAATCACTTTACTTCATTCAATTAGATAAACCGCAATGTCACTTTGGGATTGTGGAGTAGGAATGAGCCTGGCATCATTTCTGGCCCTAATGAAAGTAATCTGCACCATATCTATATTTAGAGACACTGTGTGGAAACGGGCCCTTTGGCCCTCAGAGTCCGCGTTGACCAGCGACCAGCCATGCAATAGTTTTATCCTATACACTAGGGACAATTTACAGAGGGCAATTAACTTGCATACCTGCACGTTTTTAGGATGTGGGAGGAAACTCGCATGGTCACAGAGAGATTGTACAAACTCTGCACAGACAGCACCCCATAGCCAGGATCAAGCCCAGGTCTACGGTGCTGTAAGTAACTCTACCACAGCACCACCGTGCTGCCTGAATGATCTGGCAAATTAAGGGCCTGTCCCACTTGTTTTTTTGTTTTTTTTCGGCGACTGCTGGCGTCATAGTAGTGTCGCCAAAAGATAATTTGAGCATTTCAAAATATAGCAGCGACCAAAAAAAATGTTGAAAAAACACCGCACATCATACGTAATCACACCGCTTCACCGGCGTGTAATTTTTGGTGACCTGATACATCAGTCAATGATTACGGCAGTCGCCGAAAAAAATTGCCTAGTGGGACAGGCCCTATACTGATTCTAGCTGCACCTCCTTACACCTGACAAGATGGTTGTATTTTGAACTGCTTGCACAACCAGTGGTACGGAACAAAACTTGTAGGTTGCAGGGGGATTAAAAACAACCAAGCGAAAAAGAGAGAGATTGGACAGGCTAGGATTTAATTTTTTGAGCACGGGAGGCTGGGTGGTGATCTTATAGTATCAAATCATGAGGGGAATAGATGGGACAATGCCCAGGGGTCTTTTACCCAAAGTTGGGGAATTAATAACCAGAGGACATAGGTTTAAGGGGAGGCAGGAAGGATTTAATACGAACCTGAGGGGCAACTTTTACATTTGGAGGGAGGTGGATCTGGAACCTGCCAGAGGAGGTAGTTCACACGGGTACTATAAACTGGCTGCACAGCGGTAGAGTTGCTGCTTCACAGTGCTTACAGTGCCAGAGACCTGGGTTTGATCCTGGCTATATGTGCTTGTCTTGTCTGTACAGAGTTTGTACATTCTCTCTGTGACCTGCGTGGGTTTTTCTCCGACAACCTCAGTTTCCTCCCACACTCCAAGGACGTGCAGGTTGAATTGGCTTGGTTTAAATGTAAAAATTGTCCCTAGTGTAGAATAGTGTTAGTGTGCGGGGATCACTGGTTAATGTGGACTGTCAGGGTTCCACACTGTCTCTAAACTAACAGCATCTAAAGATACTTGGACAACTATATGGATAGGAAATCTTCAGAAGGATATGGGCCTTTGAAACCTTCAAAGAGATATCCTTAGGTACACAAAAATGCTGGAGAAACTCAGCGGGTACAGCAGCATCTGTAGATGCTGCTGCACCTGCTGAGTTTCTCCAGCATTTTTGTGTAGCTTTGATTTTCCAGCATCTGCAGTTCCTTCTCAAAGAGATATCCTTAGACAGGGCATCTTGGTGGGCATAGTCAAGTTGGGCTGAATGGCCTGTTTCCATGAGGTATGACCCTATGATTCTATGACCATGAATTCAATTAATTAAAGAAAACTATCATGGCCTAAAGAAATACCAAAACCACTGACATTGTGTTTTCCTTTCTTTCTTATTTCTTAATATTTTCAAAAGAGGGAGGATTGTAAACCTTGCCTTCCAGAGCAGCATTGTAGCATATCCTTTTCAGATGCATTAACAATAGTATCCCCATTACTTTCCCTGCCCTGGTTAATTTGCCCCAAGTGAATGATATAATGAATTCTTATAGAAATAGCATTACACATACTTCAATTGCTGTTTTTAATTCCTTGTGGTGCCATCTGAGAAAATGTTATTTTCCTAATGTCTCGAGCTCAAAAAAAGTTGTCGAAGATTATACCATGTAGGTGATGAGAAATGGAGATGTTTACAAATAAACATTTAAAGCTTTGGAGATAGACACTTCTTAAGGTGGCACAAGAAACAAAATTTCGGTGTTTTTGTGTCTACCTGTCCATATATTCCTCTGTCTAAAGTTGTCAAAATGTACCAATTAGTATTTTGAGCTCTAGTATAGATGAACATAAGGTGTCCAATGTGATTTTTGAGAGAAATAAATCTATGACCGTCGGGAAGTAGGTTGTAGACTTTAGAGATACAGCATGGATACGGGTCCTTCAGCACACTGAGTCCACGCTGACCAATGATCACCCGCACACTAAATGTAACCTACTATGGACAATTTTGCAGGATCCAAATAACCAAAAGACCTGCATGTCTTTGGAATGTGGGAGGAAACTTCTTGGGCCGAAGGGCCTGTTTCCACACTGTACCACTCGATAACTCTAACTTGAATGGGAGAGGGATGAAGAGAGAGGGAAAGCAAGGGTTACTTGATGTTGGAGAAATCAATGTTTATATGGTTGGGTTGTAAACTGCACATTTCTCTGTTCCATGTACTATGTACCTGTTAATCCTGGTCAAATTGGGGAGGCCAGGACCCTAAAATTGAGTAAAGACTTCAGGGCTGCTAGGCCATTTGGTCAATTTAAAAGTGCTTTCTGTGGAAATGGGACAAACTGCAGAATGGTGCCAGTTTGTCTAGAGCCTAGATCAGAGCTGCAGGAAGAGAATGGGAACAACTGCAGACCTTGACAATTAGGTGCAAAATGTATAGAATGGATTGGATGAGTGCAAACCAGACATACACATTGTAAATAATGTTGCAAAGCTTTACTTTTCTGAATGTTGATTGGATTAAGTATTGAGCCTTGTCTGGTTTTCTTGCATATCAGGGCAAATGTTGCGATGTTTGTTTCCTCTGAGAAACACTGTTTGAATACAATGTATTAGCTACTGTATTATTGGGTTAGGGAAATGTCTCATGTATGGGGTTAATCGATATCTGTAATTGGATTGTAAAGAGACCACCCCCATGTGGATCGGCCCCTCGAGGTCCAGGGACCTATAAAAGTCACTACCACGAGGTCCTGCGTCTATCTTCTGGGAGAGCGCTTGGGACTGCGTGACCTTCTGGAGTGTCTCTGTTTGAGCGAGGCCTAGAGGGGTTGATCAGGCAGATACGAGGATTGAACCAGCGGTGGTTAGGTACAGTAGTTGGAACTGTAATTGTGTTTTGTCAAAATAAAGTTTAGATGCGCAAGTGCTTGACTCAGTGATTTTTTTTGACTGAAACCAGACTGGGGGGAAGCTTAGAACGAGCTATTTACATTCCCATTCAGAAGCGTTTGCATTAACAGGCTTTAAAAAAAAAAAAAAAAATTAAATAAAATAAAAATCCAAGGCACTTAATATACTCGGCTGTAAATGTTGAGCGTTTAATACAATAAGTGAGCAGTACAGAAGCTCTGCTGATGGAAAGCTTGCTATGGCATCCATCCAAGTGAAGTGTAGTTAACTGGGGTTGGGTAACGGAGACCAGGTAATGAAAGAAATACTGGTGTGTAGAAAGTGGTTGTGGAAAATATCAACACGCCATTCATCGTAAGATTTCTTGGCAAGAGGGAAGGAAGAGGTTCCTTGACATCAAAGTTTATAAATGTCAGTGAGCACTGCGAATAACTTAAACAAAATGTAGGAAAGAAAATAATAGACTTTGCAACGTGCATTTCAGAACTTGAGGCCATCCCAAAAATATGAGGCTCGGTGGCACAGTTGAGAGAGCTGCTGTCCCAGAGACCTGGGTTCAATCCTGACCTCTGGTGCTGTCTGTTGAGTTTGCACGTTCTCCCTGTGACCACCTAGGATTTCCTCTGGTGTTCCAGTTTCCTCCCATATCCCAAAGATGTGCGGGTTTGCAGGTTAACTCCAAATGTGTAGGGAGTGGATGAGAAGGTGCATTTATACAATGGTTGGCATAGACCCAGTGGGGTAAATGCCCTGTTTTCATGTTGTGTCTCTTAACTAATCTAAATAAAATATTGATCAATCAATGAACTAATTTCGAAGTGCAGTCACCGGTTGGAGTCTGGAAATTGTGGCAACCCATTTGCAAATGACCTCAATCAACAATGTCATCAGTTTAACCTATGATGAGCGCTTGTTGGCACTGGGCCTATACTCACTGGAGAAAGCACCTCATTGAAACGTACAGAGTGAAAGGCCTGGATAGAGTAGATGTGAAGAGGATGTTTCCACTAGTGCGATTGGTCCTTGATTATGCTGCTGGCCTTGCCGAGGCAGCATGCTCCAATCTGGCACAAAGTACAGAAGGTTGAAGCTTGAAACCATGCACCACCAGCCTCAGGAACAGCATCTTCTGCCCTGTTATCAGACTTCTAAATGGTCCTTCCATAAGCTAGAGTACTGTCTAATTCCTCTCCTCCCCATTGCGGACATTGGACTTTGTCAATTGAACAGATGCAGTACTAACTTGCTCCGTCTATTGGACTTGAGTTTGACTTGATTGTATTTATGTAGTATTATCTGACCTGTTTGGATAGAATAGAACTGGTTTTAAGAATAAGGAGTAAGCCATTTAGAACGGAGACGAGGAAACACTTTTTCTCCCAGAGAGTGGTGAGTCTGTGGAATTCTCTGCCTCAGAGGGCGGTGGAGGCAGGTTCTCTGGATGCTTTCAAGAGAGAGCTAGATAGGGCTCTTAAAAATAGTGGAGTCGGGGGATATGGGGAGAAGGCAGGAATGGGGTATTGTATTGGGGATGATCAGCCATGATCACATTGAATGGCAGTGCTGGCTCGAAGGGCCAAAATGCCTGCTCCTGCACCTATTGTCTATTGATAGCATGCAAAACAAAACCTTTCACTGTACCTCTGTACACGTGGCTCTACAAAATCTAAACCTAAATTTGAACCGATGGATTATGAAAACACACACCCAGCATGAGGTGATTACTGACACCAACATTCCCATCTGCTGTACAGTAACAGAGAATGTTTTCTTCAGACGTTCAAACCAACATGGGTATCGTCACCTCGGGCAATCGCTTGCCGATGAAGGTCTTATCAATGATAGTTCCTTAAGTGCCCAAAAGAGACCCTGCATTAAGTGCACCTGGTCATAAGTACCATGACAATGTTTTTCCACACTGACCTTAAACTTTGCTTTTGGAAGCCAGATGTTAACTCTGAGTTACAAGCAGATTTTAAAGATGCTTCTCCCCAGCTTCCACACAGGAGATCAGGCCATTCACCGTTCTGCTGATGCTCTCCCTTCCCTCCAGAGCAGAGATACGTGGATCCAGAACAGATTACACACATGCACACTCACACAACCACACACCACGCGCGCGCACACACCACACGCGCACACACACACCACGCGCGCACACACATACAGCCTGAACACCTTGTATTCATCTGCAGTCAAGTAACTTTGACACAGTGGATCATTTACGCATACTCATAGGCATACGCACATTCCAAAGACGTACAAGTTTGTCGATTAAAATGTGTACGAAGGAACCGCAGATGCTGATTTAAACCGAAGATGGACACAAAATGCTGGAGCAACTCAGCGGGACAGGCAGAGTCTTTGGAGAGAAGGAACGGGCAACGTTTTGGGTCGACCACGAAACGTCACCCATTTCTTCTCTCCCGAGATGCTGCCGTTCCGCTGAGTTACTCCAGCATTTTGTGTCTATCTTCAAGTTTGTAGGTCAATTGGTATAAATGTAAATTGTCCCAAGTGTGTTGGATAGTGTCAGTGTGCGGGGATCGCTGGTCGGTGCGGACTGGGTTGGGCGAAGGGCCTGTTTCCGCGCTGTATCTCTAAACTAAACTAAACATACCTAGGAAGATATCTCTACCCAGTGACATATGTGTTCTGGATTATTGTTCAGTTCTCGAATGGATGTGTGCATGCAGGCAATTATATCCTGCACCTCAGAGACGTTTGCAAGGCAATAAAAGTGCAGCTGTCACTGGTGCTGCTGTAGGACAGCTAATGAAGCTGATGTACTTCACTGCATGGTGAAGCAGCTCTTTAGTCACATCCTCCCTGTACCAATTGACTGCATCACAACTTGCGTCTGATCTGTCTCCTGTGGGTGCCTGGAATGTACCAGCGGTGTGACGATTTAAAGTAGCAATAACCTTCATTCCCACTAATGTACCTGAGTGCAGTTTTGGTGAGAAACATGACTCGCTGTGCCCTTACTAAGCCTAGACTTTATGAGGTACTTTCTCCCCACCATCTTCTCGAAGCCTCACCTTAAATGCTCATCCCTCATTCTCAATTTTTAATTACATCACCATACCTCCCAGACTCTGATTTATCCCTCTCCCCCCTTCTCCCTCTCTCCCCCTTCTCCCTCTCTCCCCCTTCTCCCTCTCTCCCCCTTCTCCCTCTCGCCCCCTTCTCCCTCTCGCCCCCTTCTCCCTCTCTCCCCCTTCTCCCTCTCTCCCCCTTCTCCCTCTCTCCCCCTTCTCCCTCTCGCCCCCTTCTCCCTCTCGCCCCCTTCTCCCTCTCGCCCCCCTCGCCCCCTTCTCCCTCTCGCCCCCTTCTCCCTCTCTCCCCCCCCCCCCTCTCGTTAGTAGCAATGTTGGGTACTGCCAGCTAGAGAATTAACATTTCCTGTGCTCACAAACTCTGTCTTAGAACCCATGTAATCTTCAATGTGATTTCATATTAAGCTTGGAGAAAGAATCTTGAAAGAAATGTATTTACAAGGTCACACACACTCACACTCACACACATCTACTGCATCCGCTGCTCTAGATGTCAGCTGATTTACATCGGGGAGACTAAGCGTAGGTTGGGCGATCGTTTCGCCGAACACCTCCGCTCAGTCCGCAATAACCTACCTGAACTCCCGGTGGCTCAGCACTTCAACTCCCCCTCCCATTCCCAATCCGACCTCTCTGTCCTGGGTCTCCTCCATTGCCAGAGTGAGCAACAGCGGAAATTGGAGGAACAGCACCTCATATTCCGTCTGGGGACCTTGCGTCCGGATGGCATTAACATTGAATTCTCCCAATTTTGCTAGCCCTTGCTGTCTCCTCCCCTTCCTTAACCCTCTGGCTGTCTCCTCCCACCCTCCCATCCGCCCACCCTCAGGCTCCTCCTCCTCCTCCTCCCTTTTCCCTTCCTTCTCCCCCCCCCCACCCCCCATCAGTCTGAAGAAGGGTTTCGGCCCGAAACGTCGCCTATTTTCTTCGCTCCATAGATGCTGCTGCACCCGCTGAGTTTCCCCAGCAATTTTGTGTACCTCACACACAACAACGTCTGGTTTGTTTCCATTATTTCATTATTTCCTGCGCTCTCAGAGAAATGCTACACAGTAATCCAGGGGGCAGCTCAGTGGCACAGTCACAGTTGCTGTCTTACAGCTCCAGAGACCCGCATTCGATCCTGACTATGGCTTTTCACTGTACCTCGGTACATGTGACGATAATAAACTTAAACCTAAGCCACTTGTAACTGTGTCCACACTAAATATAGACACCAAATGGTAGAGTAACTCAGCGGGACAGGCAGCATGTCTGGAGAGAAGGAATGGGTGACGTTTCGGGTCGAGACCCTTCTTCAGACATTAGGTATGGTTGCAGACTGCAGCCAATTGCGTTTGACTGTGATATGAAATAGTGGCAGGAAAGCACTTGCTGATCTTTACAAGATAGAATCTTCCATTGATTCTTTATTTCACCCCTTGCTCAAGTATTTACTAAGCATCTACTTGAAGTAATCCTAATACCCCCATAGAACACTCCAATCCTAAATGGGCCACTTCTCATGACTGACTGCAGTAATCACTTGCTCTTCACCACAACCGTAGATTTTTATCTGCGGGCTGCCTTCATGTTTGGGTATTTCCTGTATCTTTACTTGGAGATTGCAGGTTCCAGCCAAGAAGGTCAAACCTTTAGGGCACATCGTCACAGAATACCACTGTCGCCTTTTATGTCATCAAATGCCTCCATTAAACCTAAACAAATTCTCGATTAGAACGGGTGTCAAGGGTTTTGGGGGGAAGGCATGAAAGTCTGATTAGGAGGCAGAGATCAGCCATGACTGAATGGTGGACTGGACGCGATGGGCCGAATGGCTCCTATAACTTGTGAATTAAACGGTAAACATCTTTCGTTCCAGATTGAATCTCAACAAAACAAAACTGTAAAAATGGGGGGAGAAAAATACAGTTGTAATAGTTAGAAAACGAACCAGACCATGTGAAGAACTTGCATCAAATCTACTGAAGTCGGGCAATCAATAGGATTAATACCTTGGAGAAGTGTTGAGAAGTGAAGGACAGCACGGTGGCGCAGCGGTAGAGTTGCTGCCTCACAGCGCCAGAGACCCGGATTCGATCCCGACTATGGGTGCTGTCCGTACGGAGTTTGTACGTTCTCTCCATGATCTGCATGCGTTTTTTTCCCGGGTGCTCTAGTTTCCTCCCACACTCTGAAGATCTGCCGGTTTGTAGGTTAATTGGCTTGGTATAAGTTGTCCTTAGTGTGTGTAGGATAGCGTTAGGGCGCGGGAATCGCTGGTCAGCATGGACTCGGTGCGCTGAATGGCCTGCTGTATCTCTAAACTAAACTGAAAAAGGGTTAAAGCAACTCTGGAGGACATTAATATAACAAGGCGTGGTGTAGGTTTCGGACTAAACAAATCATTTACGGATCTATTTCTCATTATGAACAGCACTGGATTTGAGACCCAATGTAGCAATTGTTGAATTGGAAACTGTGGATCATATCAGTGACATAAGTGGTAAAAGATAGGCAATTAACTGGAGAATGAACAAGTACACTGAATAACATCTGTGAACACATAACGTCATTAAACACAACTGTCACTAGTCTGCAAGATTATACCAATGTTTAAGTGCATGCACAAATACATCAAGATATGCCTTTAAAGCATTTTTTATGTGAACATTGCACATGAGAATGGGGTTCTCTACACTCTGAGCGAGTCAGACTACATGGTCAGGGAGGATAGTGGAAGCAAAGTCAATTGTGGACTCCAAAAGAAAATGTGTAACCATCTGGAAGAAAGGAGTGTTTAGGACAAGAGGCGGCATGGTGGCGCAGCGGTAGTGTTTCTGTCTTCACTTGCCAGAGCCCCGGGTTCCATCCTGACTACGGGCGCTGTCTGTACTTCTTGTGACTATGGGTTTTCTCCGGGCGCTTTGGTTTCCTCCCTCATTCCAAAGACGAACAGGATTGTAGGTTAATTGGTAGTAAAATTTAGTTTGGTTTAGAGATACAGCACGGAAACAGGCCCTTCGGCCCACCGAGTCTGCACCGACCAGCGATCCCTGTACACTAGCATTATCCTACACACACTAGGGACATTTTCCAATTTTACCAAAGTCAATTAACCTATAACCTGCATGCCTTTGGAGTGTCGGGAGGAAACTGGAGCACCCGGAGAAAACCCACGCTGGTCACGGGGAGAATGTACAATAGACAATAGGTGCAGGAGTCGGCCATTCGGCCCTTCAAGCCAGCACCGCCATTCAATGTGATCATGGCTGATCATCCACAATCAGTACCCCGTTCCTGCCTTCACCCCATATTCCCTGACTCCGCTATCTTCAAGAACCCTATCTAGCTCTCTCTTGAAAGTATCCAGAGAACCGGCCTCCACTGCCCTCTGAGGCAGAGAATTCCACAGACTCACGACTCTCTGTGTGAAAAAGTGTTTCCTCATCTCAAACTCCATACAGACAGCACCCATAGTAAGGATCGAACCTGTGTCTCTGGTGCTGTAAGGCAGCAAATCTACTGTTGTGCCACCGTGCTGCCCTTGTTCTAACCTAGTTCCACTTGTCCGCGTTTGGCCTGTAGCCCTCTAGACTTCCTTATTCATGTACCTGTCCAAGCGTCTTTTAAATGTTGTTATTGTACCCGCCTCATCCACTTCCCCTGACCTCTTGAAGCACTGTAGACATTGTGATGAAGGTACTCCCACACACTATTGGGATAAGGAAATCGGGGCACCCAGAGAGAACCAGGCGATCGCGTATCAGGGGAGAACGTACAAACTCCATACAGACAGCACCTGCGGGGAGGATCAAACCCGGGTTTGTGGCGCTGTGACTCTACCCCTTCGCCAACTTCAAACAATTGTAGTTTCTCCAGTTCATGGCTATACAGATGTCAGCACAAACTCGCACTGAAACCTTGCTGCTCTTTTGTCCTGATCTGATTTTCTGTTCCGACTGTTGTCCTGAATGTTGACTTTGTCGTCTTTGTGTTATCCTGGGGCCCGGGAGTATCTTTTGTTTACTCTGCTGTGCCCTACCACCAGAGAGCATAAAACACATCCATCACCACATGCTAGTGAACTGTAAATTAACAGCCAGAAGGTCACGATGGAGGCATGTTATACCTGTACAGTTCACGGTGACAGGTATAGCAACTTGCAGCTTTAATGGTCTATATCCAATTGGCATTAAAAGAGAGAGCCTGAACAAACAAAATCAATCCAGCCAGGCTGCGTTGGACAGATGTAGGCCTTTAAACAATGTTGCAATCAGCCTGAAATTAGCTTTGTGATGTATAGGTCCCTTTTAATAGCCAACTGAAAAGAAAACAAAACGGGCAGATTATTAAAAAAACAGCTGTTGCTCCTGGGAACGAGAAAGTTAGACTTGGGAGATTTAAGCTGCCGGGCCTTGAGTCTGGAGTGAATTTCTGTAAAATGAGCATAATTGCAGATTATTACCAGAACTGGATATTGTACAGAATATGTCGGGTTAATGTGCTGGCCCTGGTCAAGCCGGTGTCAAAAGGGAAGTTTCACCGAGTGAGGCTCAAACAAAGGGCAAGATTCGAGAAGTAAATGAATTAATTCAGTTGGACATGAAGTTCAGTTTCATGGAGGCACAAGAAGCTGCGGATGCGGGAATCTTGAGCAAAAAACAAAGTGCTGGACGAACTCAGCAGCTCAGGCAGCAACTGTGTGGAGGGACTGGAGAGGCATTACGTTCAATGTTTCTTTGCATCCTATATGCTAAGGTTAAAAAAATACTTTGGAAAAATACTTTTGACAAATTGAGAAGTTAAGGGGCTGTCCCACCGCGGCGACCTAATTGGCGAGTTTAGAAGAGTTTGCCCTCGACATACTCGCAGCATGGTTGACACGAGATCCTAGGAGGTTTTTGTAACTCTCCTTCATGCTCGAGAGTAGTCCCGACGTACTCGATGCCTCAGCTAGGTCGCGGCGTATTTTTCAACATGCCGAAAAATGCCCGCGAGTATAAAAAGTCGCCATGGAAAAAAATCGATATTTTTTTTACTCGTAGGTTTAGTCGTAGTAGGCCATAGTAGGTCGGCATGTTAGTCGTAGGTAATCGAGGGTAGTCGTAGATAGTCTTCATCATAATGGAAGGTAGGTTGAAGGAGATCGAAGGAGATCGTCTTCACTCTCCGCTATTCGGTGTCCAATTTTCCCGAAGCTAGTCGAAGCTGGTCTTCAACATGGTCGAAGGAGATCGAAGAAGGTCTTCTACATAGTCGGAGGAGGTCTTCAACATGACACTCTCTTAAACTCTTCTAAACTCGCCAATTAGGTTGCCGCAGTGGGACAGGCCCTTTAGGCTTTAAAGATACAGCGCGAAACAGGCCCTTCGGCCCACTGGGTCCGCACCAACCATCCTACCCACTTTGGACAATTTGCAATTTTACCAAAAACAATTAACCTACAAACCTGTACATGTGTGGGGTGTGGGAGGAAACCGAAGCCCCCGGAGAAACCTACGCAGGTCACGGGGAGAACGTACAAACTCCGCACAGACAGCGCCCACGGTCAGGATCGAACCCGGATCTCTGGCGCTGTGAGCATCAACTCTACCGCTGCACCACCCACCGTGCCGTCCGACAATGAAAGGATTCTCTCCGTTTATGCCAATTGGATGTAGACCATTAAAGTAGCAAGTTGTCATTCTTGTCTCAATGAACTGTACAGGTATAATCTTACTGCAGTGTGACCTTTTAGCTGACCTTTCACCATTGACTTTGTTTGCTGGGTTTTAAAGGAGGAAGGTATAACTAGGTTTCAGGTTTATTCTTGTCACCTATACTAAGATACAGTGAAAAGCTTTTATGTGTTCTTCCCAATCAAATCAAAAAATACTACAAGCAAATATATTGGGGCCAAATAGGAGTACGTCAGGTACACCGAAGAGAAAAGTACCTGCGTACAGAAATAATGCTGGATTTACAAGCGGAAAAGAGACTTTAAAATGTGGGGTGATAGTAGGTCTTCTACTGAGACCAAACCACAAAGAATGACCATGCTCTGATGCCACCTTGAAGACCAGGACCAATTCTATCATTTGTAGCCAGGACTCGTAGACCTGAGCTATCAGGAGAGGCTCGGCAGGCTAAGACTATATTCCTCGGAGTGCAGGAGGATGAGGGGTAATTTTATAGAGGTGTAGAAGATCATAAGGAGAATAGATAGGGTGAAGGCACATAGTATTGTAGAAGAATTAATAACCAGAGGACACAGGTTTCAGGTGAGAGGGGAAAGATTTAATGAAAAACCGATGGGCAGATTTTTCACTCAGTGGATGGAACGAGCTGCCAGATGAGGTAGTCGAGGAACTAGGTACAATCACATCATTTAAAATACATATGGGTAGGTACATGGATGGGAAAAGGTTTAGAGGGATGTGGGCCATTCGCGGGTAGACGGGACTAGTGTAGATGGAGCATTTTGGTCAACATGGGCAAATTGGGCAGAAGAGCCTGTTTCCGTGCTGTGTGACTCTACAACTCTACCCATGCCTTGTCTACCCACGGGGAAATGCCTGTACTTAATGTGTGATCCAGGTAAGCCACTAAAGGGCTCAATGGGATTAATTTGATATCATTCCCATAACTTCCCAGAGGGAGAACTCCTGACTCTCTTTCCCCATTTGCTCACACACACACATACACAGAGGAATGAAGAACCGGAGGACGTAGGTTTAAGGTGAGAGTGGAAAGATTGAATTGAAACCCCAGGGGCAAATGTTTCATTCAGAGGGTGATGGGTGTATGGAACGAGCTTCCAGATGATGGGAGATGGGTGTAGTGAACGCACAAACTAACATTTATTTCAAATCTGAGGAAGGACATTATTGCCATAGAGGGAGTGCAGAGAAGGTTCACCAGACTGATTCCTGGGATGTCAGGACTGTCTTATGAAGAAAGACTGGATAGACTTGGTTTATACTCTCTAGAATTTAGGAGATTGAGAGGGGATCTTATAGAAACTTATAAAATTCTTAAGGGGTTGGACAGGCTAGATGCAGGAAGATTGCTCCCGATGTTGGGGAAGTCCAGGACAAGGGGTCACAGCTTAAGGATAAGGGGGAAATCCTTTAAAACCGAGATGAGAAGAACTTTTTTCACACAGAGAGTGGTGAATCTCTGGAACTCCCTGCCACAGAGGGTAGTCGAGGCCAGTTCATTGGCTATATTTAAGAGGGAGTTAGATGTGGCCCTTGTGGCTAAGGGGATCAGAGGGTATGGAGAGAAGGCAGGTACGGGATACTGAGTTGGATGATCAGCCATGATCATATTGAATGGCGGTGCAGGCTCGCAGGGCCGAATGGCCTACTCCTGCACCTAATTTCTATGTTTCTATGTTTCTATGTCACGCTCCTTGCACCATCGTTGCCTCTTATTCCACAGTGCGACCATTCCATAGTGGCGGCTTCTCATCGGTCGTTGGTGCCAACAAAATATCAATGGTAATGTGATGAATGTAAACAATGCACAGTGATTAATGGTTTGTTTTAATCAGATGTCCGTGGTCATTAGATCCTGCAGGGTTTCCATATGGAGTGTCATCAGAGGCCTGGTACTCTATCTCTGGACCAACCCAATTATAATTGAACGCAGTATAATTGTAATGTTAACACAATACTAAGTGATAAAACATTTTGCTTCCATCAATAAGGATCGGGGAGAGCCACCATTTAATTATATCGGCTCCCTTTCCCCCAGCAAGGTGAGACAAGAATCATTGCAATGTGCCAGGAATCTGCTGCAGAAAAAAACTCTGGAGTGCTTGGCATTTCTTTGTGTTTAGCAAAGCTTATTTTTTGCTCATTTTTTGGCAGCCTTTTATGTGCTTGATAGTCTTGTTTAAGATAACTGCTCCCTTGTGTTTGCTTAAGTTTCAGTAAGAGCCAACTGTTTAATACACCTTTAACAAATTCTTTGACATCTTTTTGTGTGCGTGTGTTTGTGTGTGTGTGTGTGTGTGTGTGTGTGTTTCAACCACCTGGTAGATTTTCTTTTCTCCTCAGTGGGGTTCCAGAGTTAGATCGCTGTTGCACCAGCCAGCCTTCAAAGGGTTAGGTCACTTAGTATGAATTCTAAAGATCAAGTGGGCAGGCTGTAGGGTTACCACAAACAAAGCCCAGCCTTATCTCTGCCAGTTGTCACTCAGCAAACCTCTACAAGCAGCAAGTGACTTTTTGGCAGGCACCTCTAATCAGCAAGCAATGCTCGCAAGCTCTCTGTTATAGCCAATATTGTTGATTCTCCTGCACCTGGACACCCCTGCCGACTTTAACCCTTCAAGCTATAGGTGCACCTGACGAATTTTGTCTGGGATTTTCGATGTGAAGCACAGCGGTGTGGCATGGTGGTGCAGCGGTAGAGTTGCTGCCTTTCAGCGCCAGGGACCCAGGTTCGATCCCAACGGCGGGTGCTGTCCGTACAGAGTTTGTACATTCTCCCTGTAATCGCGTGGGTTTCCCCCATTTTCTCCGGTTTCCTCCCACACGCCAAAGGTGTACAGGTTTGCAGGTTAATTTAGATTCGGTTTAAAAAAAATTAAATGGTCCCTAATCTGCAGAATAGTCAGGCAGCATCTCTAGAGAAAGTGGATTGGTGATGTTTCGGGTCAGGACCCTTCATCAGTCTGAAGAAGTGTCCTGACCCGAAATGTTACCCATCCTTTTTCTCCAGAGATGCTGCCTGACCCGCTGAGGTACTCCAGCACTTTGCGTCGAGTTTGTATATTGTTCCTTTCTGTTTGTTTTGGACTCTTTCTTTCTCTGAAGTGTACAAGGTGGCAGGAATCATTGGTGCCCATTAGAGCACTTGGCTGGATTTGCAGTTTGATCGTGAAACAGTTTGACCCTCCCCCACCCCCCCCAAACCAGAGGCAGTGGTGTTTGATCATTGATTCTCAGCCTTTGAGCGGTGGCTCCTGAGACGGGGGAAATGGTTTAATACTTCTTTACATGTACCAAAGTACAGTGAAAGTCTTATTATTTGCCTGCAGATCAGTAGGATTATTGCCACACACAAGTACAATCCCTGATTGAGTACGGACAGCATAGAAACAGCCCACTGTGTCCATAGACAGCATTGAAGATTACTTAGGTATATTCAGAGTTTGTGAGCACAGGAAATGTTAATTCTATAGCTGGCAGCACACAACTTTGCTACAAACCTTTTTTACGTCTTGATTTCTCTTACAAATCTGCTCGGTGACAGAAAGTTTGTACTTTCTCCCCGTGACCACGTGGACTTTCTCCGGGTGCTCTGGTTTCCTCCCACATTCCAAAGACGTAACAGGTTTGTGGGTTAATTGGCTTCTGCAATTCGCCCCTAGTTTGTAGGATGAGCAAGCGGGACAACACAGAAGCTGATGTTGGGGTGATCACTGGTCGGTGCAGACTCGGTGGGCCAAAGAGCCAGTTTGTACCTTGTACCTCTAAACTAAACCTAACAAAATAAGAGTCGCCAATTTTTTTGACGCCATTTTTAAAGCACCCTCTGAAACAATAGACAATAGGTGCAGGAGTAGGCCATTCGGCTCTTTGAGCCAGCACCGCCCATTCACTGTGTTCATGGCTGATCATCCACATTAAGTACCCTGTTCCTCCCTTCTCCCCATATCCCCCAACTCCGCTATCTTTAAGAGCTCTATCTAACGGGCCTGTCCCACGGGCGTCATTTGCCCTTAATTTACGGGACATTGCTCGCATCGTGACATGCATGTGATGCGGGCATGGTGCACATTACGCGCGCATGGTGCGTGATGACATAGGCAGTGACACGTGGCGTTGCATGGTTTTATGATGTATAAAATCTTCGCGCAAATGACGGCCAAGTGTGACAGGCACTTAACTCTCTCTTGAAAGCATCCAGAGAATCGGCCTCCACTGCCTCCTGAGGCAGAGAATTCCACAGATTCACAACTCTCTGTGTGAAAACGTTTTTCCTCATCTCTGTTATGAATGGCCTACCCCTTATTCTTAAACTGTGGCCCCCGGTTCTGGACTCCCCCAACATCGTAAACCTCGTGCCTTGCGGCCCTTCATATTCCCCAGTTTGCCAAATCGTCCCCTCACCTGGCACTTTCCCCACCGCAGTGAAAATGTTGTGTTTCCAAGTATTTACCCAACGCTCCTCTCATTCCACTATCCTTTCAGGCAGCGCATTCCAGATCACAACAGTTCACAGGGAGAGACAAAAGACCCTCATGCTCCCTTGCTTCTCATTCCAAGACCTAGTTAAACAGCTTAAATGACACCGAATCCTCAAACAAGGCTCTGAATTCCGTCTTTTACGATTTATCCCGACAGAAGGTGACAGACCGGCAGCCTCTCAGTGTTGATAGAGTTTCCTAAAAAAACGTGTGTGTTTTAAAAAAAAACTTGAGATGAAGCAATTACTAGTTGAATAATTAGAGTAACCAAATTGTATTTTCCGTACTAATTCAGTGAGGGGCTCTGATCTTAAATTGCACACAGACTTTCCCTGGAAAAATACTAATTCAACACTAATTTGACTACCTTTTCTGCCCCAACGACTCGCAGGTTCCCATGAGAAAGAAAGAGTCCAAAACAAACAGCGAAGCCAATAAACAAGCTCACCTCACTGTGAAAAGTACAAATGAAATTAGCCTCTTGCGAGATAGCAAAGATGTTTCAACTCAGTGCAATAATGTCATGCCGGTAAGGATATGTTGTCTTTTGGGATGAAAAATTGCGCATAAGCATTCAGCTGAGCTCTATTCATCTTTAGCTCCTGTCGAACCCAGCTACAAAAGGATGCAACTACTGGACCAGCCCCTTTAGACCTGCTCTCTAGAGATGGACAGTGACTGCTACTTCGGGTTGTCAGACTCTTTGTAGCCGCTACTAGTTTATGATGCTCATGTCAAGCATTTTAGTCAATGAGCACTTTGTCCGGGGCCCTGGCTAGGGCAGTGGGAAAACTGCCCACTCCTATCTCATCCCCATCCATCTCCCTCCAGTCTGTTGTCCACTTTTCTACTCCTCGGATAGTGAGGGGTCCCCAGTTAATGTACTGGAAAATTGCTCAGCGCGTTTATGGGAGCCTGTTAAATGAAAGAAATAATAAAATTCACTTGGAGAGAGACGGGTTTTTTTTCCCCCCACTGAACTCGTGGAGCAGCCCTTTGCTTGTCGATTGTGACCCCTCTTAAAAAAGGTTGAATAGGATTCCAGAGGTGTGTGTGCAACAGTCTGTCCTAGCTGCACTTCCCAAGTGATTTTGTTTTCACAATGGGGCCCATTTTAGCACTTTTACTCTGCAATATTCCAGTTGCACATTGCAAACTGAAACACGCTCCTTAATGCAAATGATAAGATGGGAAAAATTAAATATTTAGTTGGTTTTCAAAGACTGGATAAACATTTTGCCTTCAAAGTGAGCATAAGGTAATCTTATTGTTTATCGTATGTCTTGCTATTTTATTATACATTAACAAAGTGTTTTTTGCACGACTGATAGATTGTTAGACCTGAAATACTCAATGAATGCAAATTTAATGAATAAGAACAGTTTATTAACTCCACCCCCTGCACCATTGTGCCATTATGGAAATTATAGGAAATGCCTGGTGCATTAAAAAAAAAGTGATTATTTAAAAAAATATATATGATTACTTTAAAAAGTAATGACTTTTAAAAAGTAACAATTGCTAAAAAGGATGAAAAGGGGTTCTGACCTGAATCGTCGGTTATCCATGTTCTCCAGGGGTGTTAAGTTACTAAATAAAAACACAAAGTTACTGCAAAAATAAGGGGGCATCAAAAAAAGTTAGGCATTGTATTTAAAGTTAAGATATGTATATATGTAGACCCGGAGCAGGGCCTTACATCACCCGGCACGGCTTTAACGGCCGCGAGACTTGCCATCGCCCGCCGCGGGCTTTAACATCGGGAGAGGATGGAGAGCAAGGGAGAGACAAGACTTTGCCTTCCATCACAGTGAGGAGGAGATTCACTGTGATGGATGTTTGTGTGAATTGAGTTGGTTGTGTGTCTTGTATAAGTGTTTCTTCTTGTTATATGCCTGCAGAAACTCAATATACAATTGTATTGTATACATTTTATATGTATCACAAATTCTACTTTCAGATAATGTTTTTTTTGCAAATTTAAAGTAAGGATCTGTAAGAATTTTCCAAAATTTATTTGGCTTAGAATCTGGAAGTTGTATAATGCTTTTTATATGCTGAGGAGTGGAATGCGACTTTAGTGCTAAAATATATCGAGGATATCTTATTAGTGATGCTTCCACATGGCAGCTTTCCCATAAGTGTATTGTAAGTGTATACATTCCCTTAGCATGTATCTATACATTGCAAATGGGTCGATTGTAATCATGTGTTGTCTTTCTACCAACTGGATAGCAAGCAACAAAAAGCTTTTCACTGTACCTCGGCACTGACAATAAACTAAACTGAGCTGTAAGTATGAATCAATAACTATCAATTGTGAAATCCTATTCGAGAGAGTCAATGAACAAGTTACCTATCAGTTGTGAGATATTATGCCTTGTATACCATTCTCACGTACCTTTTATGTAGGTAATCAATGAAAATAACGTGCTTTGTGGGCCTGCACGATCATTTTGATAATGTTGTAGTTATTGTTATATTCTGTGCCTATCGGAGGCTATGCTAAACATCATAAAGGTCGCAAATTCTCAAACTAATGAGGAATCGGAAGTGTACGCAAGTACACAGAAAACAAAGGGACTTCACTCACAGTCAGAAAACTATGGGCTTGGGGTTCGTGGCTGTCAAAGCTATTTTTCTTTCTTACCTGAATGAGTTTACTCAAGGTGTGGGAAGGACCTACAGATACTGGTTTAAATCGAAAATTAAACACTAAATGCCAGAGTAACTCAGCGGGACAGGCAGCATCTCTGGAGAGGAGGAAAGGGCACCGTTTCGGGTCGAGACCCTTCTCCAGAGATGCTGCCTGTCCCGCTGAGTTACTCCAGCATTTTGTGTCTATCTTTGAGTTTACTCAATCCCCGGCAATAATTCATGCCACGCGAATGGGAGCCGTTCTTCCCCAGGTGGGGGTTGGGGGGAGAGGGGAGGGGGGGGGCAGGGGGTCAACCAGAGTCTATGGGCGGGGTGTCGAGGGTTAACCGACCACTCTCCAGCTCGCTCGCGCCTCCTGCAAGCCACCAACAATGGGCCTGACGGTGCAGGGAGTGGCGTTAATGATCGACCCACCCTGGTGTAACAAGTTGCCCATCCCGAAAGCTTAGTAACAGGAAATGTTCTGCGCGGTAGATAAAAGGAACTCTGTGGACGGATCGCCATTTAATATTTCCCTCGTTGAGGAATAAAATGACTATTCACACACTTCTATATTATTTCCAAAATCTTATTTCCAAGGTTTTACTCTGCGCTTGTGGGGATAATGCTGCAGAAACTCAGTGGGTGCAGCAGCATCTATGGAGCGAAGGCGCTTGTAGGGACAATGTGATCTTCACACATGCTTTTGAGGTGACACTGCTATGTATAGAAACAGAAATTATTTAAATGTATTTAAGTTTAGTTTAGTTTAGTGATACACTGAGGAAACAGGCCCTTCGGCCCACCGAGCCCCTGCCGACCAGCGATCCCTGACTATTTACTATTTGCAAATGCCAATTAACCTACAAATCTGTACACCCTTGGAGTGTGGGAGGAAACCAGAGCTCCCGGAGAAAACCCACGCGGGTCACAGGGAGAACGTGCAAACTCCGTATAGACAGCACACCAGGTGAGGATCGAGACCAGGCCTATGGCGCTGTGAGGCAGCAACTCTAGCGCTGTGCCACTGAGAAACTGCAGGCGTTGGAACTTTGAGCAAAAAATAAATTGCTGGGGGAACATGGTGAGCGTCTGTGGTGGAAATGGACAGATAACCTTATACCCATGGAACATGGAACGAGCATCTGTGGAACTCTGCACAGACAGAACACGAGATTAGGATCGAGCCCAGGTCTCCTACACTGTGAGGCAGCAGCTCTACCAGCTGCACCCCTGTGTTGCCATGGAAGGGTGGGAGGGGGTTAGTGTGGGTGGGAGGGGGTTAGTGTGGATGGGAGGGGGTGAGTGTGGATGGGAGGGGGTTAGTGTGGATGGGAGGGGGTTAGTGTGGATGGGAGGGGGTTAGTGTGGATGGGAGGGGGTTAGTGTGGGTGGGAGGGGGTTAGTGTGGGTGGGACAGGCCGAGTGTGGGTGGGAGGGGGTGGGAGAAGGTGTGTGCCAGGTTACGCCACTTATGAATGATTAAACCTGCAATCTTCTGCATGGCTGCAGGTAAACAAAACAATACAATGCTGGATCAAGGATTAGGATGCACTTGGTTACAGTTACACTTGGAGAAATTAAAGTACTTTTTGGCCTTTTGGCTGAGCTCAAATGTAGGCTCAGTTTAACTAAAAGCATGAGAGCGTTATTGCTGAGATTTCTGCTTTCTTTAAAATGATCCTTCTCTCTCAGGACTAACATTCCAGTTGCTTTGTTCTAACAAACTTTCAGCCTTTCATTTATTTAAGATCAGCTTTTCTTTCTCAGGCCAGGTCGGGGGAGTTCCCCCCCGCCACGGGTACCATGTAATCCCGTGCTACCTGCTCCATGGTCGGATAGTCGTTGATCATTGGTTGGCGCGTACTCGGCGGGCCGAAGGGCCTGTTTCCACGCTGTATCTCTAAACTAAAATAAACAACCACCTTAAAGTTAAATAATAATGTTATTATTATGTTGAGAGCAGGGTAATATAAAGACACATAGATTTGGTTTAGTTTAGAGATACAGCGCGGAAACAGGCCCTTTGGCCCAACGAGTTTGTGCCAACCAGCCATCCTCACACATTAATGCCCCTGTCCCATTTAGGAAAACTGAACGGAAACCTCTGGAGACTTTGCGCCCCTCCCAAGGTTTCCGTGCGGTTCCCGGAGGTTTTTGTCAGTCTCCCTACCTGCTTCCACTACCTGCAACCACCTGTAACCTCTGGGTACCGCACGGAAACCTTGGGTGGGGCGCAAAGTCTCCAGAGGTTTCCGTTCAGGTTCCCTAAGTGGGACTGGGGCACACACACACACACACTATCCTGCACACACTAGGGACAATATACATTTATATCAATCCAATTAACCTACACACCTGGATGTCTTTGGAGAATGGAAGGAAACCGAAGATCTCGGGGAAAACCCACGCAGGTCACGGGGAGAACGTACTAACAGCACCCTAACAGTCAGGATCGAACCCGGATCTGTGGCGCTGTAAAGCAGCAACTCTCCCGCTGCGCCCCACTCCGTGCCGCCCCACTCATTTTCCGAGCCTGATTTCTATTCAACAGCGAGGTGACAACGAACTGAAAACCCTGAGGTGGTTAAACTGAGGCCAAACAGTGGTTGCAGTTATAATCTACCACTTTACCCTTTCTGTGTGTATCGGGGTCACATCATTGGTCTCGGCAGTCTCTTAACACACAGATGTTACAGTAACACTCAGGAAATCACGGCTAAATGTGGCCTTTCACCCCAGCAGTCAGCTGATTCTCTGTGGCACTGTGAAATATGGAGTCGGCTTCCACGAATTAGCATTTTTTCCCACCGTCTCTTTTCTTCGCCCAGGCGCCTAGTCCTCTGTGTCGCTGGTCTGTCGGCCCGGCTCGGGCGCTCACACAGTTGTCCACAGTCTGATCCCTGGCTCCTCCGGGGTCAAAGGTCGCCGACCTCAGGCCATGACTCTTGCTGGAGGCCGCCTGACAGATCACCCCTGTCCCCAGCAAAGGTCAGCGAGACAAACAACTGCAGCCTATATATCAGCTTTTACACTTTCCTGACACTTTCCCAACTCACTTTCCTCCCCAAGAACAAAGGGCCTCAAAGGCTTCCCTGCCCACACGGTGATGAATAGACACCAGTCTCTGATACCAATCTTCATTTCTGCAACATGAATCTTTACCCCCCCCATCTCGCTGGAACAAGCATATATATTATTTTGCACTTTTGACTGAAGTATTCATTGTGGAACAGTTGCCTCCCGAACAAAAGACTGGGGGGCCTTCAGTGCCAGAGACGGTGTGAATGGAACAGAGATGCAACACTGATATAACTAGCAACAACAAATTAAAAAAGTTAGCTAGATTTCTCCCTGGGTTACGAATGGAGTCCCTGCACTCGAGATCATTTCTGTGGTATAAGGTACGCTGGCTCGGAGTTGCCATGACGGTGTTCAGTAAAGAACAAACTCGGAACAAAACTTCCTTAAAGTTTGGCCCATCCTTTTTCAAAGTTCCAAGATCAGCATATTGTGGATGAAGGCTTTCTCACCGCGCTTTATATTCCTGAGAAACACATTTTTAAATTTACACAGGACGGGGGGAAAAATTAGACCTCACTCCACTACGGTTGTTTTAACTGTTTGATTTATCACAATTATCGTGATTGCCTAGGTTTGCAATTAGCACGGTAGGGATAAACAGATTATAATGACCATCATGGGTTTCACATGTCACTTTATATCAGGATACCATAACATCATAGGATCCCTATTCATTAATGATGTTAGATTATGGCTTTATAGGTTTTGTTAATCGTTTATTTATGCAACACATGTATTGGTGGGTTGAACAGTGCGTTAATTATCTGCACATGTTACTTCTGGATTCACTCTCCACACGGATCACAGAGTGAGGCCATGGCTTTGGCTGCCAAGTCATCCGGCCACACAATCTGTAGTCATCCGAATCGGACAACTTCGTTAGGGCTCTGGGTCTGTTACGTTGGCCAAAAGCTTTCACTCTTCCAATTCAGAGTAGCAGGGAATTCTTACCTTTAGTTGGGAGATATAGCGCGGAAACAGGCCCTTCGGCCCACCGAGTTCGTGCCGACCTGCGAACACCCCGTACGCTAACGCTATCCCACACAGACACACACAGACACACACACACACACACACACACACACACACACACACACACACACACACACACACACACACACACACAGACACACACACACACACACACACACACACACACACAGACACACACACACACACACACACACACACACACAGACACACACACATACACACACACACACACACAGACACACACACATACACACACACACACACACACACACACACACTAGGGACAATTTTACATTCATACCAAGCCAATTTACCTACAAACCCACGCATCACCTGGAGTGTGGGAGGAAACCGGAGCACCCGGAGAAAACTCACGCAGGTTACGGGGAAAACGTACAAACTCCGTACTGGCAGCGCCCGTGGTCAGGATTGAACCCGGGTCTCTGGCGATGTGAAACTTGTCCGCCGGCAGTGTGGGATATTCTGACCAATGCCCACAGGCACTAGTTTAGTTTGGTTTTGAGATACAAGGTGGAAACAGGCCCTTCGGCCCACCAAGTCCGTGCCGACCAACGATCCCCGCACATTAACACATCCTACACACACTAGGGACAATTTACACTTATACCAAGCCAATGAACCTGCATACCTGGACGTCTTTGGCGTGTGGGAGGAAACCAAAGTTCTGGGAGAAAACTAATTGCAGGTCACGGGGAGAGCGTACAAACTCCGTACAGAGCGTGCAGTTCCAGAGCGTGTCCTTTACTAAAGGTAAGACGTATTTTAAGGGCAGGAAATACTCCAAGGGCTAGGTTCTCCAGGGTCGGGATGCAGTACGTGGTTGATTGGAATCATTCTCGTGACCCTTCTGTTACGAATAAGGTTGAATCAACAACCTCAGACCAGTGCCAGCATTTATAATGAACATTTTGCATTTTTAAACCCGTTGAGAAAATGCATTAAAGTTGTTCTATAAATATAATAAAACAGATTACAAAAAATAAATTACTTGAGGGAATTCATTTATTTGAGAGTTTATTTTTCATATTCTTCTCCCCAATATTATTGATTAAATAAAGTGTTGTGGGACTGAGGCGGATTGTTTATTGTACGTTCTAGCAACGTCCTCAGTCAATTAAACTTCATTTATATGAAGACCCATGATCTAGGATTAGGAGGAACCTGCTCTTATATTTGAAACAGGCTAATGACTTTGGCAATACATCAGTAAAACCCTTGAATAAATGCCAACAGATGATGTGAAAAATTATTGATGGAGGAATGTCAGAGCTAATAGATTGCAGTTGTACCTTATGCATAGTTGGGTAACATCCAGCTGTGCGGTACATGCACACCTTCCACTTGCGAAGATTGATATAGAAGGTCCCCACAGGCTGAGTGTAGAGGGAGTGTTTGACGGCACTGGGTCGCTACTCGCTGGAGTTTAGAAGGATGAGTGGGGCACCTTGTTGAAACTTACCGAATAGTGAAAGGCCTGGACAGAGTGGATGTGGAGAGGATGTTTCCACTAGTGGGAGAGTCTAGGACCAGAGGTCACAGCTTCCGAATTAAAGGACGTTCCTTTAGGATGGATAAGAGGAGGAATTCCATTAGTCAGAGGGTGGTGAATCTGTGAAATTCTGTCTCGGAAGGCTGTGGAGGCCAAGTCAATAGATATTTTTAAGGCAGAGATAGATAGATTCTTGATTAGTACGGGTTTCAGGGGTTATGGGGAGAAGGCAGGAGAATGGGGTTAGGAGGGAGAGAAAGACAAGCCATGATTGAATGGTGGAGTAGACTTGATGGGCTGAATGGCCTAATTTTGCTCCTACTATTTATGAATTTATGTCACTTGTTGTGCCCATTGCGGAGCTCCTCGGCTACTTCCTTCATGGTTCCAGTTACATAATGCCTTTTTACTTTCTACATTTTAATTATTCTCCTTACCTTCCATTAAGGTTAATTTAACCATCTTACATTCCTGGAAAGCAACTCCTGTTCAGTTTAGAGATACAGCACGGTAACAGGCCCTTCGGCCCACCGAGTTGCTGCCTTACAGCGCCAGAGACGTGGGTTCGATCCTGACTATGAGCACTGTCTGTACGGAGTTTGTACATTCTTCCCGCGACCCTGTGGGTTTTCTCCGGGTGCTCCAGTTTCCTCCCACATTCCAATCAACGTACAGGATTGTAGGTGAATTGGCTTCGGTAAAAAATTGTACATTGGCCGTAATGTGTGGGATAGTGCTAGTGTACTATTCGGGGTGGTCTGGGCGGGCCGAAGGGCCTGTTTCCATACTATATCTCTAACCAAACTAAACTACTAGTTACTATTACTACATTAAACTAAACTAAACTAAATTAAACTACCTCCACTCCAGTTCAGTAGAACTTGAGGTGACTTCCAATCTGGTGTGGAATCTACAGAGAAATATTATAGAATTTTAATAACATGTTACTTCCTGAATCTATTCAACATGGGATAAATGCAAGGACAAGATTATTCAGGCGAAGGGCTTTGTTAATAAAGAGGGCAGCTAATTTTTATTTCTGGTGCTGGTGGTTTATATGAGTTGCAGCAATGATTCATTAAACAATTACGGTGCCTGCCTAAGGATAACTCCAGCTTGTTGTGAAATATATCTTCACTTGTCACATTGTTACCTCGGTTCTTTGCCCCTTCTCGCACTTATTCTCAGAGTTATGTGGCCTTCAAATCATGACCACAGACAATACAACCTCCTTACCTAATTACATGTTACATTGACAACAGCCACATTCCTTCCACGTCTCTGGTAATATTTTACAGAGAGTTCAGCCATGAGTTGAATGAGGAGTACAAAAGAATAACAAAATTTCAATTTGTATATTTTACATTGAGGTAGACTTTTAAACCAACAAAACTGATACGAAACTTTATTCGTCTTTATGAATAGAGATGGATTATTGATCAGTAGATCATTAATGAAGTTAGACACTTGAGATATGAGACGGTGTTCCTTAGTTATACATGGTATTACTTTATAGTTCATTGCACCAGAATTCATTCCATAGAAAGCTGGAGTAATTCAGCAGGGTCTATCGGTCTTCTATAGAACAAGATAACAGGGAACTTTCCCAAAGAAAGACAGAAAAGGGTGGTGGGTGTACGGAACGAGCTGCCAGATGAGGCAGTTGAGGCTGGGACTATCCCAGCGTTTAAGAAACAGTTGGACAAGTACATGGATAGGACAGGTTTGGAGGGATATGGACCAAGCGCAGGCAGGTGGGACTAGTGTAGCTGGGACATGTTGGCCGGTGTGGGCAAGTTGGGGCAAAGGGCCTGTTTCCACACTGTATCACTATATGACTAAGTGCTGGAGTAACTCAGCAGGTCAGGCAGCATCATGGATAGGTGACATTTCGGTGTGGGACCCTTCTTGACATTCTAAAATGTTGACAAATGATAAGATCAATAATGATTTGATCAATGCTCATGTACTCATGCTTGTCTGCCTTGTTGCTCTCAAGTCCCCCTTTGCCCGAGCCAATGGGTCCCAAGTTATCATATTGAGTAATGACCAAGATCTAATGACAACATTTTAAGAGCTGAATTTTGCTTTGGATAACAGACAATAGGACACACAAGTAAAAATAAATAATTTCATATTTTTTGCCATTTTCCTTGTGTATTTCCCATTTCCTTTCTGTCTGTAAGAGTTTAATGGAGAACTGCAGGGCACCTTTCTTTATGCAGAGGGTGGTGTGTGAACGGATCTTGCTGCCAGACGTGATGGTGGCATCCAAGAGTCTTTTGGAAAGGCACATGGATAATGCAGGGAATGGAGGGAAATCGATTATATACAAGCAGGTAAGAGGTGGACTTGGTATCATGTTCGGAACAGACATTGTGGGCCGAAGGGCCTGTTACTGTAATGTGCCGTTCTATGTTCTATGCTGTGGGATCAATACATGAGTTTTGTAGATGTGAGGGAGATTTGTTCTATTCACAGATATGTTCAATGGTTGTTATTCAAGGAAGGGTCTCTCTGATTAGGCCACTCCCCAACAGTATGGATCTCATTGCATGGATCTCAAGTTATCTGCTCAATTTAGGAAGGAATATTTTCCAAGATAAACCCCCATAGCACAGACTATTTTTCAGAAGTAATAATAGCTGAAGTAATAATAATCCTTTATGCTGTCAGTACATTGCTCCATTTAAGACTTTAAGGCTTACAGCTAATTCATACACTCCATAAGTCATAGGAGTAGAATTAGGCCATTTGGCCCATCAAGTCTACTCCGCCACTTAATCATTTTCCCGCTCACCCCCATTCTCCTGCCTTCTCCCCATAACCCCTGACACTCAGCTAAACTAATCTTTCGGAGAAAAGTAACAGGTGACATTTCTCTGAAAGAAGGGTCTCGACCCAAAACGTCACCCGTTCCTTCTCTCCAGAGATGCTGCCTGTCCCGCTGAGTTACTCCAGCTTTTTGTGTCCATCTTCGCTGAAACCAGCACTGGCAGTTCCGTCCTAACCCAATGTTTAAGAAAGAACTTCAGATGCTGGAAAAATCGAAGGTAGACAAAAATGCTGGAGAAACTCAGTGGGTGAGGCAGCATCTATGGAGCGAAGGAATTTTATTCCTTCGCTCCATAGATGCTGCCTCACCCGCTGAGTTTCTAAAGCATTTTTGTCGACCTTCCTTAACTGATGTTTAGTTTATCATCATGAGTACAATGAAAAGCTTTTTGCCGCATGCTATCCAGTCTGCGGAAAAACCATACATGATTACAGTCGAGCTGTCCACAGTGTACTGAGTATTGGTCTCAGTAGACAATAGGTGCAGGAGTAGGCCATTCGGCCCTTCGAGCCAGCATTGCCATTCAATGTGATCATGGCTGATCATCCCCAATCAGTACCCCGTTCCTGCCTTCTCCCCATATCCCCTGACTCCGCTATTTCTAATAGCTCTATCTAGCTCTCTCTTGAAAGCATCCAGAGAACCTGCTTCCACCGCCCTCTGAGAGAATTCTACAGACTTTTTTTCTCTCAAATGATTGCAATGATTGCACTCTCATATTAAGAATGCAATAATTGTACTCATGACTGTTCCAACTATCAGGTCGGATGGAGAGAGGTGGCATTTCTCACGCACCGTTTACCATGTCATATGAGGCAGCTGCTTGACCCCATTTGGACAGGGGAAAACGAGAGGAATAAAATAAAATCGGCCTTGGGCAGCCTGGTAGCACAGGTGGTACGACACCTGCCTTCGAACCAGATGGTCGCGAGTTCAAGTCTCGGAGCACCCTGATACCTGAGGCAGGCTGGCATTGTTCACTGGCGGTTTTGTCCATTCTTATCCCGCTTGGAAGGACCGATGTTTCTTACTGATTGTGATGCAGGGTAAAACATATCCAACAATCATCTCACTGCTCCATAAGCAATCCCTTTGTTTGCCGCTCACAAAGGGGCATTGATATGAATCGTGGCCCTGGATATTGTTACCCCCAAAGTGCTCCGTCTGATTGTGCAAGGGAAAGTAAATCAAATTTTAATGGTTACAATTAGTCGTGATTATTGAGATTTCCTGCAGGATAACCTTACATGTAACCTTTGCTCAGGTGACCCCCACCTCCTCCAAAGCCACCAAGCACTGTGCCAATGCAAATCGCAAACAGAAAGGATGACCTACAATGTCACCACCATGTTTAGGCTGATCATTTCCAAGAACTGTCTTAAAATGTAGCCATTACACAGAGAACTTTTGGTTAGCAAACTAATTTTCTTTGGTGAAGGAAATAGGCAACATTTTGGGCCGAAACCCTTGGGTTTCGGCCCGAAACGTTGCCTATTTCCTTCGCTCCGTAGATGCTGCTGCACCCGCTGAGTTTCTCCAGCATTTTTGTGTACCTTCAATTTTCCAGCATCTGCAGTTCCGTCTTAAATAAATAATTTTCTTTGGTGCTTTATTTTAAAAAAAGACCCAGCATATCGTGCAGTTTTATATTTTAGTCTTTAGTTTTAGAGATACGGCGCAGAAACTAGTATCCTAGTCCGTGCCGACCAGCGGTCCCCACATACTATCCTACACACACACTAGGGACAATTTTTACATTCATACCAAGCCAATTAACCAACAAAGGTGTACGTCTTTGGAGTGTGGAAGGAAACCGGAGCACCTGGAGAAAACCCACGCAGCTCACGGGGAGAAGGTACAAACTCCGTACAGACAGCGCCCGTGTTCAGGATTGAACCCGGGTCTCTGGCGCTGTGAGGCAGCAACTCTACCGCTGCGCCACCGTGCGAGGCGCATACCTAGCAGTTGAGGCAAATAATAGCGATGCATGTGGTGGCAACCTCGACAAGCAAATGAAAGCAGACTTAGATGTTGCTTAGATGTTGTGGTATATGATGATATGTAGTATATGTTTAAAAGATGCAGCACGGAAACAGGCCCATCCGCCTATGGTGACCATCGATTACCCGTTCACGAGTTCTACGTTATCCCATGTTCGCATCCTCTCCCTGCACATTGATTTACAGAGGCTAATTAACCTATAAACCTGCACGGTGGTGCAGCGGTAGAGTTGCTGCCTCACAGCCCCAGAGACCTATCTTCGATCTTGACTACGGGTGCTGTCTCTACGGAGTTTGTACGTTCACCCCATGACCCGCGTGGGGTTTTTTCCGGGTGCTCCGGTTTCCTTCCACATTCCATGGACATTCAGGTTTGTAGGTTTGTCCCACTGGGCGGTTTTTTATTTTTTAGGCGACTGCCGGCGTCTACGTCAATGGAATTGACCGACGTCAGGACCAGCGCCAAACCTACGTCACCCTGGCGACAACGTACGACAGCTCCTACATCAGGAGAAGACAAGCTACAACAAGCCCACGGTCGCCGACAAGCTTTGAACATGTCAAAGTCCAGCGGCAACCAGATAAACGCTACGACTCTTTGGGCGACTGAGGAGGCAACTCACGACCATACAGGCGACACCCTGGCAACCGTGTGGCAACAGCCTAGTCGCCTAAAAAATCATCTAAGTGGGACAGGACCTTAAATTGTAAAATGTCCCTAGTGTGTAGGACAATGCTAGTGAACTGGGTGATCGCTGGTTGGCACGGACCCGATGGGCCAAAGGGCCTGTTAGCACACTCTATCTATAAAGTCAAAAGTCTTTTGGGGAGTGGGAGGAAACCTTAGCACCCAGAGGAAGCCCAGGCAGTCACAGGCAGAATGTACGAACGAACTCCACGCAGACAGCACTCAAGGTCAGGAACAAACGATCTGTTCTGGTGATGTGAGGCACTGCTGCACCACTGTGCCATAACATGGATTATTTGGGTCAAATTGTCTGCATCTAAGCTGGACATTCTGTGTCATTCCATGTTATGCAAATTGAGGCATTCAATCAGGAAAAGAAAGACAAATCTACATTATTGCATAAGCTTAATATATGATTTTGAGTTTAGAGATACAGCGCGGAAACAGGCCCTGCGATCCCCCCACACTAACACTATCCTAAACACCTTGGGGATAATTTACAATTTTACCATGCTAATTATCCCACGTCTTTGGAGTTCGGGAGGAAACTGGAGCACCCGGAGAAAACTCACGGGGAGAACCTAGAAACTCCGTACAGGCGGCACCCGTAGTCAGGATCGAACCCGGGTCTCTGGCGCTGTGAGGCAGCAACTCTACCTCTGCGCCACCGTGCTGGCCTACGCGATTCTTCTGTCTGGATCGGGCACGTGTATCTTACATTGTGGAGGAGGCATCATTATGTATAATAAAGATAGTGATTGTTCGAATAAGCAAATGGTACGTTGTATGAGTGAATTAACAAGCTGGTGATGAGGTAACTGGGGGAAAAAAACGGTATGCTTGGCTGGCAATTGAAGGATTGCTTGTTACAAAGAACAAAGAGCGGCTTGAGTATTTATAAGGGGTGAAGTAATCTCTTGCAATTTTGCTATCACATGTAATATAGAGAGAGTGCCTCTTATTCAAATTAGATGATAAATGAGATGATTTGCTCAAGATATTATCTCCAGTCTACATGCAAAGGGCTAATCAGACCACTCAGAGTGTTGTTAGCATTGTAGACGTCCAAATAGTCAGTACAAATGTGGCCACATTTTGCATAAAATCAATGAATTATAAAACAAGGATTCATTTATCTGTAGAGAGATTTTTTCTCATATATTGTACTTCTCTCTTGACCTAAACATGCCTTAATTGCTTGACACTGTCACAATCAATTCCGTTGAGCTTGAAACTTTTGTTGTCACACCTGTTAGGCCCAATTTGTTCAGCAGGTTTTGATTTAATCCTTAAGAACTCCTTAGTTTTAATTGTCAATCCATCAATCACTCAGTATTTGGCAATCATTCAGAGAAACATCGAAAATAGGTGCAGGAGTAGGTCATTCGGCCCTTCTGGGCAGCACCGCCATTCAATATGATCTTGGCTGATCATCCAAAATCAGTACCCCTGTTCCTGCTTCTTCCCCATATCCCTTGATTCCATCAGCCCTAAAAGATATATCTAACTCTCTCTTGAATACATCCAGTGAATCGACCTCCACTGCCTTCTGTGGCAGAGAATTCCACAGATTCACAACTCTCTGGGTGAAAACGTTTTTCCTCATCTCAGTCCTGAATGGCCTACCTCTTATTCTTCAACTGTGACCCCTGGTTCTGGACATTTTCCCTGCATCTAGCCTGTCCAATCCTGTACGAATTTTATATGTTTCTATACGATATCCTCTCATCCTTCTAAATTCCACTGAGTCTGCACCAACTAGCAATCACCCATACATTAGCTCAATCCTATACACACGAGGGATCATTTACAATTTTACTAAAGCCAATTACCAACCTGCACATCTCTGGAGTGTGGAAGGAAACCGAAGAAAACCCACACGGTCACAGGGAGAGCGTGCAAACTCCGCACAGACAGTACCCGTAGTCAGGATCGAACCCAGGCCTCTGGCGCTGTATGGCAGCAACTTTATCGCTGCGCCACCGTGCCACCCGTGAAGTAATTCCTTCAGTTGTGATTCCTTCACGATGAACCTCCGAGCCGATCGCTTGTTTCGAGTGTCTAGTTTTTGGGCATGAGGACAATGTGGCCAACTTAACAAGGGAGGATTCGAGGACCTGAGCTGCAGGGAGAGGTTGGGCAGGCTAGACCTAGTCCTTGGAGCACAGGAGGCTGAGGGACAATCGTACAGAGGTGGATAACACCTCCCGCTGCTGAAAGACTCATCCATGCCTTCATCTCCTCCCGACTGGACTATTGCAACTCACTTCTCCTTGGCATCAGCTCCACCTACATCAACCGACTCCAACTGGTCCAGAACGCAGCCGCCCGACTCATCACCCACACCAAATCCTGGCATCACATCACTCCAGTCCTCAAACAACTTCACTGGCTTCCCATCTCCCACCGGATCACCTACAAAATCCTTATCCTCACCTACAAAGCCCTCCACCATCTGGCCCCCCCATATCTCACTGACCTCCTCTCCCCCTACCAACCTTCATGGTCCCTCAGATCCACATCAGCCGATCTCCTCTCCATCCACAAGTCCAACTTCCGCAGTTTTGGGGACAGAGCCTTCTCCAGGGCAGCTCCCAGGCTCTGGAACTCCCTCCCCCAACTGATCCGCAATTCCGTGTCCCTCACCATCTTCCAGTCCCGCCTCAAGACCCATCTCTTCACCTCTGCCTATCCTTAGCCCCACGTCCCCCTCCCTTTTCATCTGTGCATTAATTGCCTCATACTGTGTTTTGTATTGAATTCTGTCTTTACTTTGTGTACTAGTCATGACTCTACTATTTATTTCATTCCCCTTACATGTTTTTCCTCTACCTGCTAAATTTTTGTAAGGTGTCCTTGAGACTCTTGAAAGGCGCCCATAAATAAAATGTATTATTATTATTATTATAAAAACATGAGGATATAATATAACAATATAACATGACTATAGATAGGATTAATGCACGAGATTATTCAAGATGCACTAGAGCAATCAAGAACCAGGGGACGTAGGTTTAAGACGGCGGGACAAAATTTAACAGGAAAGTGAGGAACAACATTTTCACTCAGAGGGTAGAGGGTATATGGAACGAGCTGCCAGAGGCAGTAGTTAAGGCTGGTATGATCAGCCATGATCATATTGAATGGCGGTGCTGGCTCGAAGGGCTGAATGGCCTACTCCTGCACCTATTTTCTATGTTTCTATATTTCTAGGTGCCAAAAGACACTTGGACAAGTATATGGATAGGAACATTTTGATGGATGTGGGCTCAAAGGGCCAAATGGCCTCCTCCTGCGCCTGTTTTCTATGAATGCAGGCAATGGTACGGGTATAAATGGGGCATATTGGTCGGCAAGGATGAGTTGGGCCGAAGGGCCTGTTTCCATGCCATGTGACTCTATGGCAGAACTAGCTGAGTGTAATTGGAGCCTTCACCCCAGGGAACTTGGCCTAACATCAGTTCAGTTCCAATGTTGGTTATGAATAGGTATACTTTACACCAGAACAAACAAAACTATTTATGCTAATATTTAAATAAGATCTCTCAAATTTTAAATGCATTTTAAATGGATTAGTTTCAATTTGACGTGTGATAGAATCTACATGGTATTTATATGAAGCTAAATGTGTGGTGCATTAAGTTTGAAATGACATATTACCGTAAGCAGGTTATTATGTTAATAGTACTTATTATAACTCAAAATCTCAAACAATGGGCTTATGTCAAACTAGCAATGGTTTATTTGAGTATATTATGTGTTCTAATGGGGAACTGACATGAAATCTTTAAGTCCCTGAAGGAAGAATGATCTAATCTGACATTAAACCCCATTGTAAAATGCTGGAAGAGGGTTTGAGAGTTAGTTATAACTTCATTATTAAACGTGACATCCCACCCTCACTGTAAAAAACAAGTCACATACCCACTTAGTTTTCACCTCAAATAATGTCAAATCTAATTGATAAGAGTGTTTAAAAAAAGAAAAAAATATATTCAGCTCTGTTTTTCTCATAGAGTCAAGCAGCCCAGTGTGGAAACAGGCCCTTCGTCCCAACTTGCCCACGCTGGCCAACATGTCCCATCTATACAAGTCCCACACCGGCCAACATGTCCCATCTATACAAGTCCCACACCGGCCAACATGTCCCATCTATACAAGTCCCACATGCCTTCTTTGCCCCATATCCCTCCAAACCTGTCCTATCCATGTACCTGCCTCAATGTTTCTTACAGTTTGGGACGACAGATGGCACAATGGGCTAAGTATTCGGCTGGCGACCGGAAGGTAGCCGGTTCGAATCCCGCTTGGAGTGCATACTGTCGTTGTGTCCTTGGGCAAGACACTTCACCCACCTTTGCCTGTGTGTGAATGTGTGTGAGTGATTGGTGGTGGTCGGAGGGGCCGTAGGCGCAGATTGGCAGCCACGCTTCCGTCAGTCTGCCCCAGGGCAGCTGTGGCTACAGAAGTAGCTTACCACCACCGAGTGTGACTGAGGAGTGAATGAATAATGCGATGTAAAGCGCCTTGAGTATTAGAAAGGCGCTATATAAATCCCATCCATTATTATTATTATTATTACTCATTGCCATAGTCCCTGCTTCACCTAACTCCTCCGGCTTCTTGTTCCATGCACCCTTTGTGTAATAAAAGTTACCCCTCAAGTTCCCATTAAATCTCCCCCCCCCCCCCCACACACACATTTGCATATCACTGTACCTTAATTGGTACATGTGACAAGTGACAATAAAAGACCTCTGATACCAGTGAGGGGAGGAGTTGTAGTTCTCAGTTCTTTCACTTTGGACTACATTGGCCAGCATGCACCGAGACTAATCACATACGACAAATTGGAAATAGTTCAAGTGTTCAAGAAGGAACTGCAGGTGCTGGAAAATCGAAGGTACATAAAAAAGCTGGAGAAACTCAGCGGGTGCAGCAGCGTCTATGGAGCGAAGGAAATAGGCAACGTTTCGGGACGAAACGTTGCCTATTTCCTTCGCTCCATAGACGCTGCTGCACCCGCTGAGTTTCTCCAGCTTTTTTGTGTACCTTGGAAACAGTTCAAGCTTTGAAAGTGTGTTGCGAGATCTTTAAAAACTTGGATTTCACTGTGATGAGTGTGGTGGAAGAAAGCTTTCTTTTTAAAAAATCGATTATATATTTATTCTCTCCGTGGTATAACGATTTCCCGAGCCAGGGCTGCCGCTTGCGATGATGTTTGTTGAAGTCGCTGGAGGGGACTGATGTTTGGCTCGGGGCCAAAGGAAAATGCTGATGAGATAACTCGATGTCAAGCTTGGGTCATTGAAAGCCAGTCGTGGCTGCGGAGTGGCAAATAAGGCCCTGCATATTGGAGCCATCCCTGTGGGAAGGAGAAAGATTGCCTGGACCTGTGCAAAATCTTGAAACTGAAGAACAAAAAATCGAGTTGAGTTAGAGTTAAAGTGAAATGGTGCAAACTTCAGATAGTGAAGAAGGTTGTGAAAAATGTCAGCAGGATCTTGATCGATTGGCCAAGTAGGTTGAGGAATAGTTGATGGAATTTGATGCAGAGAAATGTGAGGTGTTGTATTTTGGGAAGTCTAATATGGGAAGGACCTACACAGTGAATGGTAGGGCTCTGGGGAGTGTAGTAGAGCAGAAGGGTCTAGGAGTGCAGTTGCGTGTTTCCTTGGAGGTCGAGTCGCAGGTAATTTGCCTTCATCAGTCAAATTAATCAGTATAGAAGTTGGGAGGTCATGTTGCAGTTGCATAAGACGTTGGTGAGACTGCTTTTAGAGTATTGTGTTCAGTTCTGGGCACCATATTATAGGAAAGATGGTGTCAAGCTGAAGATGGTACAGATAAGATTTACGAGGATGTTGCCTGGACTAGAGGGTCTGAGCTATAGGGAGGGGTTGAGTAAGTTGGGACTATTCCTTGGAGCACAGGAGAATGAGGGGTGATCTTATAGAGGTGCATAAAATCATGAGAGGAATAGATCGGGTAGATGCACAGCATTTCTTGCCCAAAGTAGGTTAATTGGCTTGGTAAAATTATAAATTGCCCCTAGTGTGTGTAGGACAATGTTAGTGTGCGGGGATCGCTGGTCGGTGCGGACACGGTGGGCCAAAGTGCCTGCTTACGCCTTGTATCTCTAAACTAAACTTAACTAAATACTTAGGAAGGAATTGCAGATGCTGGTCTGAAGATGGGTCTCGAACCGAAACATCACCAGTTCCTTTTCGCCAGAGATGCTGCCTGACTCGCTGAGTTACTACAGCACTTTGTAAACTAAACTAAATACCCTTAGGATACATTTTTTTTTAAACTTGTTCAAGGCGTACGCTCCTATCAATTTTGCATCACCGCTGATGATGACGAGAGGCATCCAAACGTTTCCAATGTTTCTCTTGATGTTTGGACAATGATGACTTTTGTAAGAATCAAGGTACAGAAAAAGGCTTTAAGAATAGTCCGAGCACTTTGCAATGACCACAACTGCAAACGACAAATCAGGATCTTTTTAGACCCATGGCCTGGAGGCAAACAGGCACCTTAATTTAGGGTTGAACTCTGCAGCTGGCCTTTAAACGTGCTCTGTTAGTAATTATTTTGCACAAATGAAGATCTATTTAACCCAGCTGTGAAACAATATTTGCTTGTTATAGTTCCACTTCAAAATACTGAGGTAGTGTCAGTCGCATTTCCCCCAGGGCTATTTCCTTTTGGTAATTTCTTTGAGATTATGAGCTTGCAAATTCTTGATTTACTGATTAAAGCATTTTGGTCCTGGCCTTTTCTGTGAGAGTAAGGTTGGCATTCCGGGGCTGAGGGAGTTTGTGTGCCTTGGAATGCGGTGAATGGCTTGTAAATTGTACCCACTAATTAAATCTCTCTGGAGTCCAACTTGAATAATCATCTGGATAAAATCAGCCAGCAATCCCCTGGCCTCACTGCACCTTTCAGATCACTCATTATCTAATTCGTAATGACTGGAAAAGTAAAAGAATTCAGCTAAACATCTGCGTACGTAACTCTATGAGAAATCTGAACGAACATACCTGGAAGCAGACGGCTGCTCTAGCGTCTTAATGTTTCTCCTCTTTAAATACTTGACTTTAAATATCTGGCCTCCGTGAAACCTGAGCTAAAATGGATCTTACTCATTTTCCCAACCCCTCCCCTCCACCAATTAAAAAGAAAGCCTGATATCAACGAAACCTGGTGGAATGTTGTTAGGAAGGCACAAACTTATTGCTCAAATACAGTGTTGGAAGGAACTGCAGATGCCTGTTTAAATGGAAGATAGACACAAAATGCTGGAGTAACTCAGCGGGGCAGACAACATCTCTGGAGAAAAGGAACAGGCGATGTTTCGGGTCGAGACCCTTCTTCAGATGCTGTCTGAGCCGCTGAGTTACTCCAGCTTTTTGTGTTTATCTTGTTTACAGACAGCGCTGATCCTGGTCTTCCAAAATTAGATTAATCAACGATTACATTCAGGGAAGATAGACACAAAAAGCTGGAGTAAGTCAGCGGGACAGGCAGCATCTCTGGAGAGAAAGAGTCAAGTCAAGAGTGTTTTATTGTCATATGTCCCAGATGGGACAATGACATTCTTACTTCCTGCAACACAACAGAATATGTAAACATTGTATATAACTGGGGGAAAAAAAAAAAGAAAATGTTCAATAAATAACAAATATAGTGCAAATAACAAATAATAATATAGCCTTTTGCGGTTCAGAGCTCATAGCTTGTTCGTTGTGTTTAATAGCCTGATGGTTGTGGGGACGAGGCTGTTCCTGAACCTGGACGTTACAGTTTTCAGGCTCCTGTACCTTCTTCCTGATGGCAGTGGTGAGATAAGTGTGTGTTCAGGATGTGTGGGTCTTTGATGATGTAGGCTGCCTCTTTTAGGCAGCGACTATGATAGATCCCTTCGACGGTGGGGAGGGTAAAGCGGGTGATGGGCTGGGCAGTGGTCACAACTTTTTGTAGTCTTTTTCGCTCCTATGACCATACAGATGCACCATGTCGCGGGGTGACGCCTGTACGGTCGTGAGTAGTCGCCCAAAGAGTCGTACCTTTTTCTGGTCGCCGCTGGATTTTCAACATGTTGAACATTTTTGGCGACCTGCTTGCGACTATGACGGGTGCCGGCAGTCGCCGAAAAAATCGCGTAAGTGGGACAAGCCCCTTAGTCATAGCACTGTGCAGAAACAGGCAATTCAAAGCTTTTTTCCCATCAGGCTGTAAGCTTACTTACTTATTTACTTACTGCCTTTTATGCCTCCAGGCATGTCGGGCAGCAAGGAAGGTCCTCCATTCAGTAGTGTTGATGCCTTCAGTTGCTGTTTCTGTAACATGTGTGTTTTACGAGACAGGGTTGTTAGCCCCTGTGCTCAACCCCCAACCTGGAGGACAAGTGGATCGCTCTTCCTCTCGCCTCTACCCTTCGACCTGCCCAGCATGGGAGACCCTAACAGGAGACGAATCTCCCACCGGCAGAGCTCTGGGGGTCACTGAGACACACAAGCTCCCCGACCACGACAAGGTTGCAATCCACCTGTAAGTTGCCCAGGTGGAATACGAGGTGTTGATTCTCCTGTTTGCATGTGGCCTCACTCTGTCAATGGAAGAGGCCCAGGACAGAAAGGTCCGTATGGGGGAATGGGAAGGGGAATTAGAATGGTTAGCAACCGGGAGATCCAGCACGCCTTGGTAGACCGAGTGCAAGTGTTCAGCAAAACGGTTGCCTTGTCTACGCTTGCCTTGTCTCACCAAGTTAATGAATGCATGAAGTGAAACTTATTTTAAAGTCTAAATTCATGAGGTTAAACTGGTTGAATGACACGTGCCCGACATGGGTGGGTGGGGGGGTGGTGGTGGGGGGGGGGGGGAGGTCATTAGCGATCTACTTCTAGTGATCATTGCTAGTTTTCCACCAAAAAGGAAGTGATTTTCATAACATCTGAATATCCTAAAGCGTTTTGAAGCCAATTAGATAGTTTGAAGTGTAGTCACGGCTGCAATACAGCAATCTAGGATACGGGAAGGTCCCATAAACAATGCTGAGGTAACCAGTTATACCATTGCAGCAAATCTAGGAGTTATCAAATCTCCATGCATTCACATTAAGCACAGCATGTATGAGAAACTACCACTGTGAAAGCTTCAATACTTTTTTGTAATATAATGCTTCCCAAACCATAAAGAAACATTCAAGATCGGGAAAACATACTGTTAGAAGCAATTACACAAAAATTGCTAACGGAACAAAAGTTACAATAATGCAGTGATGGTAATTTTGGATCCAGATTTCCTGCAATTGAGACGGAATTTGCCAACCAACCAGGTGCTGGTGGAAAAGCAGCATATTTGACTATTCATATACATTTTGTTTTTTAAAACACCATCTGAGCTTGAAACCACATGAATCCCAAGGACCCAATAATCCACGTCACAGAACTTTGAATGAGGTGAACTTGGAGATAATGGATACTTGCAACGTTCTGTAGCTTCTGCAATTGATTATAGAGTCGTAGAGCGAGGAAACAGGCCCTTCAACCCAACTTGGCCACAAACTCCGTACAGACAGCACCTGTAGTCAGGATTGAACCCGGGTCTCAGGCAGCGAGCGCTGTAAGGCAGGAACTCTACCGCTGCGCCACCATGCCACCCACTGTGTCACTGTTCCTACAATGATCATAAGGTCATAAGTGAAAGGAGCAGAATTAGGCCATTCGGCCCATCAAGTCTACTCTGCCTTTCAATCGTGGCTGATCTATCTCCCCCTCCTAACCCCATTCTCCTGCCTTCTCCCCGTAGCCCCTGACACCCGTACTAATCAAGAATTCACGATCATGAATATTTATCGAGAAAACTAAATATGATTAATGCTTAAAAATAAATTAATCTTTGTTTCATTCCACAATCCTGCTTTTTTCCCCAAGAAGAAAAATATTATTTACTTGAATATGAATTTAAACTAGAGGTGGGTGGAGTTTGATGTGATTGGCGTTGTAGGGAAGTCTTTAATGTGGACATCATCATTTAAATTCATCCTTTGTTTGAATCAATCACAAAAGGAAAACTGAAACCTTTCTATAATTTAATTCCTCTGGGTAGAATCAATTCACACTTTGTCTTCTACAAGTTAGAAAATTAATTATACTTTCTTTAAATATTCAGTATTGTCTGAGTCAATGTAATGGTAGAATTGATCAATTCATAACAGAAAGGAAGGAATGCTTATATTTTAAGTGCCACACTTATTCAAAATCAGGCTTTGTTCATTCCTTTTCCAATTTGTCTGAAAAAGTGTTGCCGGAATAATATTCAGAAGGAAACTCAAGTTTGACGGGATGATAAGAAGGTTGGAGGTCAAAGTTGATCAAAGGTTAAAGTTGATAAGGGCTGGATGTCAGACTAAAGCCCCTGTCCCACTTTCCCGATCTACTCACGAATTCTCCTGAGTTTTCCCCTTGATTCAAACTCGGAGAATGTCCTTAGCGAGTCTGTAGATATTTCGTAGCGGCTGGTTATTCCAGCCGTAGGTATTCAGGGCATCAGGTAAGTCGGGACGTTTTTTCAGCATGTTGAAAAATGTCCAAGAGTAAATAAAATAGCCCCAAGTACCTACGGCTGGCATCTCCGAGTTTTAATCAAGGGGCGGGAATGTGGGACAGGGGCTTAAGTGATCATGCAAGTTGGCGATATGCAGAGTACTGCCCTGCCGACTACAAATTCAGAAGATTCAGAAGGTAGACATAAAATGCTGGAGAAACTCAGCGGGTGAGGCGGCATCTACGGAGAGGAGGAATTAGCGATGTTTCAGGACGATATCTTCAGTCTGGTCTCGACCCGAAAAGTCGCCAATTCCTTCTCTCCATAGATGCTGCCTCACCCGCTGAGTTTCTCCAGCATTTTGTGTCTACCTTCGATTTTACCAGCACCTGCAGTTCTTTCTTAAACACTCATTTAGTTTAGTTCAGTTTCAAGCCCTTCGGCCCACTGGATCTGCGCCGACCAGGATCCCCGTACACTAGCACTATCCTGCACACACTCGGGGTAATTTACTTCTTATTTAAGAAGCTGCATGTCTTTGGATTGTGGGAGGAAACTGGAGATCTCGGAGAAAACCCACCTGGTCACGGGAGAGCATAGAAACTCCGTACAGAGAGCACCCATAGTCAGGATCGAACCGGGGTCGCAGGTGCTGTAAGGCAGCCACCATGCACAGCGTACTTTTTTTTTGTACACCAATATCTGTTGTTCCTTGTGCCTCTATTCCACTTGCATGAAGTAAACGTGATAGGAAATGTGTTTGCTTAGACATAGCATTCATCATGTTAACATTCATGGTCTTGACTGCGTAAATATTGTCGTTTTAAACTCTTCTGTTATATCTGATTAAATTTGAAGCTTTAAAAAATGTGCATTCAATTCCAATGGAGGTTCCGTTGAAGTGCATGTGATAAACCTAGTAATATGCCTGCCAAACATGCATGTCACACAAGCTTGCGTGAAAATGAGGAAAACACAGTCTCAAGCATATCCTCTGGGCAGGGAGTTACACTGCAGGGCAAGCAAACATTTTAGCTAAAAAGTGCTTAACCTTTTGTCTTTAACTACAGTTAAACTGTTTGACCTGACCTCGGAAAAGTACATAAAAACACAGGTTAATAGTTTAAATATTAACTCGTTCGGTCAGAGATGCCGAACATCTTTCTGCAAGATAGACACAAAATGCTGGAATAACTCAGCGGGACAGGCAGCATCTCTGGATAGAAGGAATGGGTGACGTTTCAGGTCGAGACCCTTCTCTAGTCTGACCAGAAACATCAACCATTCCTTCTCTCCAGAGATGCTGCCTGTCCCGCTGAATTACTCCAGCATTTTGTGTCTATCTTCAATGTAAACCAGCATCTGCAGTTCCTTCCTGCTACTTTCTGCAACATTAGCCAGAGAGAAAAATAAAAGCTGCTGCTTTAAAAACATTAACAGCGTAGAAACAGAGAACTGCAGATGCTGGTTAATACACAAAAGGACACAAAGTGCATGAGTAACTCAATGGGTCAGGCAGCATCCTTGGAGAACATGGAATGGTGAATTAAGACACTTCATCAGACGGTTCTTCAGCCTGAAGAAGGGTCTTGACTCAAAATTACACCTATTCCTTTTCTCCAGAGATGCTACCTGAGTTGGTCAGTTGCTCCAATATTTTGTGCCTATCTTTGGTAAAGAAAAAACAGCGTCTGCAGTTCCTTTACACACATTTGCAATGTTGGCTCTTTTTCTGAAAACAGTTGGGAAGAAACCTTCCCTGAATCTGCTGGTGTGCATTTTCACACCTCTATACCTCTTGCCTGGTGGGAAGAGGGAGAAGAGGGAGTGGCCGGGGTGCGACTTGTCCTTAATTATGCTGCTGGCCTTGCCGAGGCAGCTTGAGGTATAAATGGAGTAAATAGAAGGGAGGTTTGTGTTTGTGTGATGCTCTGGGCTGTGTCCACAATTTGCTGCAATTTCTTGTGGTCTTGGATGGAGCTGTTCCCAAACCAAGCTGTGATGCATCCTGATCAAATGCTTTCTATGCTGCATCTATAGGCGTTCATCCACATTCTCCGGAGATGCTGTCTGACCCATTGAGTTATTCTAGCAGTTTGCACCCTCTGTTGTGTAATTAATGTCTTCTAACTCAGAATAACCAAATTATCTTCCTGGAAATATAACCTCAGTTTCAAAGTTTCTTTTTAAATAGAAAAACATAAAGACATAAGGGTCCGGACCCGAAACGTCGCCCATTATTTCTCTCCAGAGAAGCTGCCTCACCCGCTGAGTTACTCCAGCATTTTGTGTCTACCTTCAAGACATAAGGAACTGCAGATGCTGGAATCTTGAGTAAAACACAAAGTGCCGGAGTAACTCAATAGGCCAGTCAGCATCTCTGGAGGGAATGGACAGATGAGATGTTGCGTTGGGACAAATTTTGAGACATTTAAACATACAATGCCTTTATTCACTTTAGTGTTCCCCTTCCTTTCCTCATTGACAACACCCAAACGTTGGCCACCCAAAGGGAAAAATTGAATTTAATTAAGAGGTTTAATCTCATCCCATGCTAAACTGAGCCTGATTTTTTTTTTAAGAGCTGAAGTAATATCATAACATCTGCTGGAATTAACTCACAAGTCGAAGACCACAGAGAATGGTGAGTGGGTGTTTGGTGTTAGATACGCTTGCTTCAAATGGAAGTGGGAGATGTTACCTCAACTTCCAGCTCAGTG